>NW_007247378.1:311796-392730 GCF_000164805.1 Carlito syrichta
GCAGCCTTGACCTGCTGGGCTCCGGCGATCCTTCTGCCTCAGCCTTCCAAGTAGCTGGAACTACAGGGGCGCGCTTCCATGCCCGGCTGATTTTTTGATTCATTGTAGAGATGAGGTCTTGCCAAGTTGCCCAGGCGGGTCTCGAACCCGCAGGCTCAGAGAATCCACTCACCTCAACCTCCCAAGGCATGGGATTACAGGCTGAGCCACCAAACCTGGCTCAGAAACTGAAAAAGAAAAAAATCAAAGATCTTTTTTTCTTTTTCATGTTAGAAGTTTTAGATATTTAACTTCCCAAAACCCAATTCTATCTAGAGAACAGCAAAAATCAACTATTTTTGGAATGAACTGGCTTATTTCAGACTAGATTATGAATTATAATTAAGCTAACCAGTCATGGCAAAAGCATACTAATTGAGTCAGAGAGTGCAATTAAAAAAATAATTTCTGGTAAAACATTTATAACTTTTTAAATTATTGAAAAATCTTTGTATTAAAAAAAGTAGACAAACGGTGGAAAACATTTGCCTCAGTGAAGCATATGGTTCTTAATAAGTACCTGTTGGACGCCAAAAATTTCATTATTTATCTAACATGCTATCTCTTCCAATTTAAGAACTAATAGTGTAAGAACCAGTGTAGAAGAAATAAGATAATCAGTGGTGTCAAAATTCACACACTCTCTGATAGTTGGCAAACATCTAACTTAAAGATACATTTCTTAATCCATAATAAACATTTCATTTAAAATACTTTGATACATGGTATAAAATATGTGATATGAAAGAAAACCACTGCTCTAAAAATGCAGAATAAAAGGTATAATGCAAAGTTAGCAAATGTGCAGTTTGGTACCATAATATTAATTTTAGAATCAGGAAGACTTCTATTTCTATCTTATTTTTAACACTTTATAGGTATAAAACTTTGGACAAATTATTTGATCACAGATTATTTGATCACAAATTATTTGATCACCTCATTTTTCTCAAATGTACAACTTGAATAATAATACAAATGTCATGATTGTTAAAAAATTAAACCAGGAACTAATATATGTTTCTGTGTATATGCTATATGTATGCACATGTTTACATCAAATGCCCTAAAGTTTAGCAAAATAAGGGTTCAGCAGTTGCTTATTTTGTACTAGTATAATAATATCTATGATAAATATTTTCTAAAGGAAAGTAGAGAATTTTAATATTTGTCTTTTACGTTATATAGAAAATGAAAGATATGCAAGCTATGATGAAAGTGAAATGGATATATATGCAAGGATTGCAGTCAAAATAAGAATACAAACCTCAAACTTTACCTGTATAATGACCACCTGTATACCTAATCCTGAATTGTACCCCATATCTTTTAAAAAAAAATTTTTTTTAAAGAGCAATGAAAAAACAGAATTCAAACCTCAAATTAAATGTGCAGCACAGATAGCTGGAGCACAATTGGCAGTACCAAAGGAAAAAAATTATTATAGGGAGGGCAAACATAAATAATGCAGAGGAAGAAGTCACAAAGATAAAAATAATGCTAGGCATGAAGTTAGCTATAAAAAGTGTAGCTTTTACCCTCATTTTACAAATGTGTGAACAAAATTCAGAAACATTGTGAGACTTTCCCAAGGTCACCAACAATTGATAACTAATAAAGCAAAGTTTCATATCTAAATTTAATTTTACTATACTCTGTTATACTACAGCTCTTTGACTTGTTCTGTATTTCTGAACATTAACCACACAAGTTTGTAATTTGAGGATTTAATGTATTAAATAATATCCATTTCAAAATACTTACCCAGTATTTTTGTTACTTATTTTATCAGTGTTTGCGTTAACTTGACAATTTTTATCTCCTTAATTTTAGCACTGAAGAAAATGCCATAATCAATTCTTTTCATACATTTTTGGTTTTTGATCCATTTATATATGATATTATGATATCACTTGAAACAGAAGGTAATTATTTTTAAAACATGGTCATTTATGATTAGCCCATTAAGCATGCATTTTAAAGCCTTCATAGGGAAAATGCTTCTTTTTTACTGTTCTCTATTTTAACTAATATAACAGTAATTAGAAAAAAATTGGAAACAAATATAAATTTCTTCCCTTTCGTGTGCATATAAAATTCTCTCTACATCTAAGATTATTAGGAGGAAAATTATGTTTATCAAAGAGTTATTAGTAATGATTGATGAAGTACTGCTTATTTATTGAAGAGTAATTGAAAATTGAAAATACCTGTGATAATTCTGATGAATATATATATTATTTCTTAAAAGCAAAGTGAATCTCTCAGTCCTAAGCAAAAAAATCATTCCACAAATCATTCTTTCTTCTTATTTAAAAAATGTTTACACAGATGTTTTGGACTTGAATGTTTTTGCATGTTATTCCACTCAAGAAATAGAGTTTCCAGAAATCTCACTACCTGTCCCCAAGGTGGGGGAGGGGAATCATTAACTCATCATTCAACAAATGTATTGAATATTTTATACATTTGATAAGCTCTATTCTAGGCACTGAGTTACAGGGGAAATCACAGTAGATAAGATCTCTATTTTTTGTTACATGGAGATGAAAATTAAACAATAAATTGATAACTGAGTAAGATAATGTAAGTTACTAGTATGTACAGTAAGAAAATGCACAATGAAATATATTAGAAAATGTCTGGGGCATAGATTTTTTAACTTGATCTGAGAGAACATTTTTTTAAAAGTAGCCTGTGATCTAAGGCCTACACAATGGGACAAAGCCAACTGTGTGAGCATCTGAAACCAGAGCACTACTGGTAAAGGAGAGACACTGAAGAAGCAGGAACTTGGAGAGCGAAGTGGTGCTGAGCAAGGGCAGAGCTACAGGTTCTGAGTTCACTGGGACCAGCGGGGCCCAGAGTGTGCAGCCCTTGAAGGTCTTGATAAAGAAGTTAGATATTTGTTTCAAGCATAATGGGAAGATAGCAAAGGATGTTAAGATAGGGAATAACATGATCTACTTTACAATTTTTTAAAAAATTACTCTGTCTGCTAAATATCTAGTGTAGTAGCACAGCAAGAGTAGAAGTAAGGAAATCTTTGAAGATGGTTTTTAGGACTTCAAATGAGTAATGAAGAGTGGGACTAAGGAATTATTTGAAAAGCTGGAGAGAACATTTTAGCAAGAGAGGCAACTGCCTATGACTTACTGAATTCTTAGATGTCAAAACAAACGAACAAATCATACCAAAACAAAAAGCAAAATGTGGTTTCAAGGATGGTTTGTAGGTTTTGTCTGATTACCTAGGAGAGTAAAACTGGCATTTACTGAGATGGAGAAGACTAAGAAAAGAAGAAGCTTGTTAGGGGATGAAGTGTGAGGCGCTATCAATAATTCTGTTAATAGTTAGCATGCTATCTATTAGATATTTAAGCCTACTTATGCCAATTCTTTGTAATTGTGGAAATGAAGAAGGACAATGGAAGAAAAATAATTATCAAAACTTAACTCACAATAGTGACTATTTGACTATTAAAGCTCTTACTCCCATCAATTGACTACTTAATTAATATGTCCTGAACAAAATTATTTGATCTATTTTATGGCAATTGATTAATTATGATGTAATTGTATACAGCACATTTAGAATCACCATTGTAAAATTTCTCAAATATTGTATAGAACATTAATCTTCTCTAAATGAAATCTTGAAAAATATTGATATTGTTATATATGCTTAAATGCCATTGTTTTCAGTAAATTGATAAAGGAAGCACCGATTGTCTTTGGAATTCTATATTTTTTCATTCTATCACAATTCCAAGATATAGGCCCAGAAAAATAAATATTACACACACACACACACACACACACACACACACACACACACACACATACCTCTGAACCAATTTACAGAAAATGTAGAATGTCATAGGTAACACGTAAGTTTTATGAATAAATTTTATAAAAGAGACTAGAAACAACAGAAAGAGATGGACCAAATAAACTTTGAATTGACACATTCGTATTAGAGATTTTCAAGTTATCTTCAGGAGAACAAATGCCTGACAAACTGCTAGCATCTGGTCTTAGAATAAATAATGTCATTAATATTTTTAAAATACCGCTTGAAGGATTACTCATTTACAGTATTAAACACCACCATCAAAATGATGATATTAACACACCTTAATGAGCTCTTACTATGTACCAGACATTCTTTACATTTTGTTATACTTTCTTCTCACGACAGTCATTTTAGTTAGGAGTTGGGAAAATGGCAGAGCACAAATTTTGTGCCCAGGAAGTCTGGCTCATAATGCAAAACAATAACTTATGATAGTGTCATAGAGGTATTATATGTATCAGTTTGCCCAAATAATATAGTCTGAGGATGACTACCTCCTGGTCTAAGGATATTGCTTGCTAAAAATATATATATAGCTACCATTCATTTAGCATTTTCTAGGTGCCAGGGACTATATCAAGTGTTTTATAAGCATGACTTCACCCAACCTGTAATAATTCAAGAGTTAGATACAGATATTAGTTTTAGTCCCATTTTCTAGAAGAGTAAGATAAGTCTAAAAGATGTTAAATACATCATCCAGGATTGTACAGCCAGACATTTACAGAATCAGGATTTAAACCCAAGCTGTCTTATTTGAATCTACCTGCTTTAATACTACTCTGCTACAAGTTTACTTTAGTCTGATGACACTAAATGACTGAATTATACCCTATCTTTTTATTTTGTATATGCATATGCTGATATGGACAGGATGCCCAGGCTGTAGAAGAAGAGACATCCTGAGAAAGCTGTATTTAGGTAACAGTTTCTAGAATCTTAGTTAAAATGATACAAATGGTGGCAATAACAAATATAGTTTTGTAGGCTGACAAGTAAGGAGGCAATACTTCCTGGGTTAATGAGTTTAGACCTGGACTTCCAATGAGTCTCCTTCTTTATATAAACACCTGTTCCTCGGGCCTCATTTAATATAATTTTCCACAAGTGCTTTTGCTGTGCACAAAGGAATACGAATCAATCATTTAAGACTGTTATTAAGCTATTAGAAATAATTTCCAAAATCTTATGAGTTTTAATATAAAAGGTGTAGTTGACATGTGCTGTATATTCACTTGATTTTATTCATTTAAAAACATTTTTTGAGTCAGGGTCTCACTCTGCCAGGCAGGGGTGCGGTGGCACAATTAGAGCTCACCTCTGACCTCTTTGGGTTCAGGTGATCCTTCTGCCCCAGCATCCTTAGTAGCTGGGACTACAGGCACACACCACCACATTTAGCTAATTTATTTTTTATTTTTTTTGTAGAGATAAAGTCTAGCTATGTTGCCCAGCCTGGTCTGGAACTCCTGACCTCAAGCAATTTTCTCTCCTGAGCCTCTTAAAATGATGAGATGACAGGCACGAGCCTCTTCTTGGTTTTATGTTTTCTCTATCCCAAGCTGAAAAAGAAGCTGCCCTTTTTGGACATTTTGAGCTAGAAAAGATAGGGAAAACAAAGGTAGAACAAAGAAATGACTCTTAAAGCTTCTAACTAAAAGTGACATGAACTGCTTCCACTTACTTTTCTTTGGCGAAATCATATCACTTTGGAAAGCAAGATGTCGCTGAAGCAAGCAGTATAATTCTGCTTCAAAAAAGGTAGGGAATACTTAGAAACAAATTACAGCCAATCAGGCCCTACCCTATTAGTCATAAATATCTAATTATCCAATTTTTTTTTCTTTTTGTAAAGACACTTTCCTCCTTACCAGAGGTCAAACTCTACTAGTCAAAAACACCATCAGTCTCAAAGTGGAGTGTTGTAAGAGTCTCTGTTTCTATCTAAGTATCAATAGCTGCTTTTGATACAGAGACCTATAAATCACAGAAGGCAATCCAAACAACCAACCAATACAAAACAAAACAATAAAAGAAGCCAAACAGAGGGAAAACTCCATGACTTTGGTTTGGGCAAAGACTTTTTGACTACAGCCCCAAAAGCACAGTTAATAAATAAAAAAATATGGCTGGGCTTGGTGGCTTGGCCTGTAATCCCAGCACTTTGGGAGGCCAAGGCGAGCAGATTGCCTGAGCTAGGGGGTTCGAGACCCACCTGGGCAACTTGGCGAGACCTCGTCTCTACAACAAATCAAAAACTAGCTGGGTGTGGTAGTGTGTGCCTACAGTTCTGGCTACTTGGAAGGCTGAGGCAGAAGGATCGCCGGAGCCCAGCAGGTCGAGGCTGCAGTGGCTGGGAGTGGCTACTGCATTCAAGTCTGGGTGACAGAGTGAGACTCCAACTCAAAAAAAATAATAAATAAATAAATAAATAAATAAATAAATAAATAAATAAATGCAAAAATAGACAAATAGGATTACTTCAAGCCAAAAAAATGCATGGCATAAACAACAACAGTGACAAAAACAAAGTAAAACAAATAAAAAGTCATCAGAGTGAAAAGATAGTCCATCCATAGAGTCAGGTAAAATATTTGCAAACTATACAACTGATAAGAAGTTAATATGCAGAATATATAAGCAACTCAAACAAATAAATAGGAAGAAAACAAATACACAATTTCTAAAAATGGGCAAAGGACCTGAGTAGACATTTCTGAAAATAAGACATACACGTGGTCAGCAAATATATGAAAAAAAAAGTCTCAAAATCATTAATCATCAGAAAATGTAAATTAAAACCACAATGAGATATACTTCACATCTGTTAACACAGATATTATTTTAAAAAGACAAAAATAAACATTGGTGAGGATGTGGAAGAAAGAAAATCTTTGCAAACTGTTGGTAGTTAAGTAAATTAATACAGCCATAAAGGAAACAGTATGGAGGTTCCTGAAAACAATTAAAAATAAAACTATAATCCCACTATCTGATATAAAAGGAAATAAGATGAATATGTCAGCGAGATATTTGCACTTAGTTTATTGCCGCATTTTTAGGATAGCCATGACATGAAATTGACCTATAAGTTCATTGACAGTTGAATTTTTTAAGTGTTATATAAACACAGCAAAATACTATTCAACCTTAAAAAAAGAAAGAAATCTTGTTATTCGAAAAATAGGAATGAACCTGGATGATAGCATACTAACTGAAATAAGCCAGGCACAGAAAAACAAATACTGCATAATCTCACTTGTATGTGGAATCTAAAAGAGTCTAACTCATAGAGGCAGAGAATAGGCTAGTAGTTCTCAGGGTCTAGGTGAGTGAGTGGGAGGACTGTGGAGCTGTGAGTGAAAGGATACAAAATTTCATTAAGACAGGAGAAATAAGTTTAAGCGATCTTTCCTACAATGTGGTGACTATAGTTAATAACTAATGTATTGCATACTTGAAAATTGCCAAGAGTAAATATTAAAAGTTTTCATGACAAATAAACAATATGTGAGATAATACATATGCTAATTAGTTTGATTTAGCCATTTCATTACATAGAAAGATTTTAAACATCATGTTGTATACCATAAATACATATAATTTTCAACTGTCAATTATATATAAATAAAATGTATAAATAAATAAATCCAAGCAACAAAGCAAAAAAGCATATTATCTGCTCTCTGTCCCCCCAAAACATAGGGGACATACAACGCTGGAACAAGGGTAAGACAAAATGCAATGTAATTTTTGTTATAAAGAAAAAGAATACAAGATTTACAGCAATAATCAATCTATAAAACACTAAAATTCCTCCAAACAAATGTTGTAAGGGACCTTTCTAATCTGGAGTCTGAGAAATTTCCTTGACTAGGCCCTCGTTCTGCGTTGTAAGAAATACCACATTGTCCATTCTTTTTTCTGTTTTTTTGTTGTGATATCTGGTGAGACTTTTCTTTCCTATTACTCTCCTCAGCATAAACAAAAAACGAAATGGAAATATTTTAAGATTTCAAAGTATATCCTACCTGTGGAAGATTGGAAGACAAAAGTTATTTTAAATTATTCTGAGTCATCTATGATAAACCCAAAGCCAGCATATTGCTAAATGGACAGAAATTGGAGCATTTCCCCTGAAACCCAGAACAAGACAAGGCTGCCCACTCTCACCCCTCCTGTTCAACACTGCGTTGGAAGTTCTAGCTAGGACAATTAGACAAGAGAGGGAAGTCAGGGATATCCAAATAGGAAAAGAAGAAGTTAAGTTATCCCTCTTTGCTGACGGTATGATTCTATATCTCAAATATCAAAGTGAAACTATCAAAAACTTCCTTGCACAGATAAAGAACTTTGGAAAAGGTATAAAACAAATGTGCAAAAGACAGTCACGTTCTTATACACCAACTATAATCAGGCAGAGAACCAAATAAAAAGCATAATCCCATTCACAATAATCACACACACACACAAATTTAAATACCTTGGCATCTTCCTAACTGAAGAAGTGAAAGACCTTTACAATGAAAACTACAGAACACTGGTCAAAGAAATCCAAGAAGACAAATAAATGGAAAAATATTCCATGCTCATGTATAGGAAAGAATCAACATTGTTAAGATGTCCATCCTACCAAAGGCAATCTACAGATCCAATGCAAGATCCATTAAATTTTCAGCATAATTCTTCTCAGACCTGGAAATAACAATACAGAAATTCATATGGAAACATAAACTGACAACAAAAAGTCAAAACAATCCTTAGCAAAAGAAACAAAGCAGGAGGTATCACACCTCCAGACTTTAAACTTTATTATAAGCCTGCAATAATCAAAACAGTCTGGTACTGGTACAAGAACAGGCATATGGACCAATGGAACAGGATAGAGATTCCAGAAGCAAAGCCTCAATTCCTCAACAAACTCATCTTTGACAAAGCCTCCACCAACAACCAGTGGGAAGAGAACCTATTCAGTAAATGGTGCTGGGAAAATTGGCTGATCACATACAGAAGATTGAAACAGGACCCCTACCTATCACCATACACAAAAATCAACTCTAAATGGATCAAAGACCTAAACATAAAACCTTAAAGTGTAAGAATCTTAGAAAATGTGGAAAACACCCTTACAGAAATTGGAGTAGGCAGCCAATTCCTGATCAAAACCCCAGGTGTCATGCCATAAGAGATAAGACAAACAAGTGGGGCCTCAATAAACTGCAAAATTTCTGCAAAGCAAAATAAATCATCAAGAGAGTAAGGAGACAGCCCACAGAATGGGAAAAAATATTTACCAAATGTATATCAGACAAATGTCTAATATCCAGGATCTACAAGGAACTTAAACGTGCCAAAAGGTAACAAAAAACACAAATAGCCCCATTAAAAAGTGGGCAAAAGACATGAATAGATACTTCTCAAAAGAAGATATGCGGGCAGCCAACAGACACATGCAAAAGTGTCACTAATCATGAGAGAAATGCAAATCAAAACCACATTGAGACACCACCTAACCCCAGTAAGAATGGTCTTCATTAATAAAACAAACAACAGATACTGGCACGGATGCAGAGAAAAGGGAATGCTTCTTCATTGCTGGTGGAAATGCAAACTAGTTCAACCTCCATGGAAAACAGTGTAGTAAGAAATCAACCTTCCATTTGACCCAGCAATCCCCTCTGCTGGGAATACACCTGGAGGATCTCAAATCATTCTATAAAAAAATACCCACACACACATGTTTATTGCAGCCCTATTCACAATATCAAAAACATGGAGCCAACCGTGCTACCCATCAAAACTGGACTGTATAAAAAAAATGTGGCACCTATACACAATGGAATATTACACAACCATAAAGAAGGGCAAACATGGATTTCACAGCAACATAAATGTATTTAGAGTATATCATACTCAGTGATCTATCACAGAAACAAAGAACAGTGTACCACACGTTTCTACTCATAAGTGGACCCTGAACATTTACCATAATACTACAATAAAGGGATTGGCAGTAGAGGGATACTGCCAGGGTCGGGGAGAGGCACCACATCAAGAAGGGTACCAGACCTCAAGCCAGGCAAAGTGGGGACCAAAGGGAGGTCCAAACTTTACCTGTATGATGTCCACTTATATATCTAATCCTGAATTGTACCCCACAACTTTAAAATAAAATATTACAAAAATTTAAAAAGAAATTTGGAAATTATGGTGAGTCAGGCAGGTGGCTTTTCGGGTCATGTATCTCTCACAAACATTAGTGCAATTTAAAAAAAAATATAATCTCAATAACTTGGCATGCCAATAACACCATCCATTTTGGGTATTCACTTTGTCTTAACTACAGGCAGAGTGAGTTTATTAGGTTTTGTGGCAACATTTAGTATCTTTTTCTTAAGTCATTTAATACAAATACAAGTATTTATAAGTTGTCATCTTAATCAGAAATTTTGTCAGGACAGGTTTGGACAACATCCTGGATTTTTTTTTTTTTTGCCATGTTGCTATGTTTTAATCAGCTTTGCCACTCAAAGTTTTGATTTTTAGTTGAACTAATAATTGCATCTTCGAGATTTTCTGCAAGTCTTAAAATTTCTGGACCTGATTATTTTGCATTTATTTTTACTGTTTGCCAATTACTTTCTAAATTCATTGTTTTCTTTAAGGCAAAGGGAACAAAGAGCAACAATGTCAATTACTAGCATCATTTTACCTTCTTTTCACCACAAACCACATGTTTATCAGGTGCATCTTTTAAAAATATCTTATTGCAGACACATTTTACAAATGTGTTGTGAATGCATAGCAACTGCCCAGGAGCACGGAGTATCAGTTTCAAGTCTCCAATAACTATATCTTTAATACACATTGCTTGATTTCAGGTCAATGACACATTATTATAAATTTCCTCACTTTCGGAGCACTCTACTCACTCATTTCTGTATCAGTAAACATTAGTTATGTGACGGTGAAAAACAAAATCTTCATGACTTACAATAAAAATATGTATTACTCTCTTATTTTATATGTCTGTTGAAGACTGGCATTGAATCTGAGTATATCTCCTTCAAAATACATCTCTTTATAAAGGATATATTATCTGGGACATACCTAGACTTATTGCAGAAAGAAAAAATATGAGCTATGATAAAGTCATGACAGAGGTCTCAAAATTTCTGCCAAATGTGACACTTTTTACTTTTGCTCAAATTTTGCTAACCAAAGCAAGTTTTCTCATTGCGTATGAAAACAATGGGAAACAAAGTTTAATCCTCCTTTTAAATAAATAATCACAAATCACATGGCAAAATCTGATGTCATTGTATTAATTGAATATGAAGCTCTTAAGAAGGAAAAATAAAAACCTGGGAACCATAGTACAATTTACTGCAGTCTCCAAACTAAATTCTAGTGGAAAACAGTGTTCGACCAAACAAGAGAAATATATGAGAGAGAACCAGTAGTTCTATCTTAATGGATAGATAAAAAATCAAGAAATTCATATAGAATAAGCATTGATATTGTTAAAATAAAATCCTACCTAAATATTTATCTGATTTCATTTACCTTTAATCAAGTATATAGTGCTTTTAAATTAAGGTTCAAAAAGAAAAATCTAAGTTCCATGAATAGGTTCAACCTGTCAAAAAAATGTCAAATCAAATTTAATTTAGTCCTAGTCATATAGAATGGCATAACAGACATTCAAGACTCAGAATGGAAATGGTAGAAAGGGGGAAAGGAATGAGAAATCATCTGTCAGGTACAATGTGCACATGTGGAAGTGGAGGGAACACTTAAAGCCAAGACTTTGTAGCCACTATACAATGCATCCACATAACCAAAACCCATTTGTACTCCGTAAAGCTATTGAAATAAAATAAATAATAATAGAAGGCATTTTATAAATATAAATAAGTAAATAAAGTAATTTCATTTACAATGTGTAATTATGTAACCTGAATCACAATTTCAATTATAATTTTAATTCCTTCTTAATTCCCAACAATTGGTTTTTATTTTAAAATAGAAAGAAATTGTGTTATTTCAGTAGATTTAAAAGAGGGCCAAAAATTCTTTGTTTCATATATTAAATTTTTATCATAACTCTTTTTGCTGTGTTTTTTTTTAGATCAAAATGTAGAGATTTCCCCCCCTCCTTGAATTTAGAAAGGCCTTCTCGTTTGCTTTGGCCAATAGGAAATTAGCCAGTTTGACACAGGCAAAAAGTCAAGAAGTTTGTGAACCTAGGGGCCTGCGCTCTTAGTGCTGTTGGCATGCATGTGTCGTGTGAATAAGCCCAGGCCAGGAGAGTCTCCTGAATGATGAGTGATTTGGCCTCCGTTGTCTCAGCTAAAATCCAGCAAATACAAAACATATGAATGAGACCACTCAGCACGAGACAGTCTCTTGTTAATCTGCCAATTGTTAAGTATAGCAGAGACAAAACTTGACCTCTATCCACCTCGGATCCCTAGCTGGACCTGAGAACTAAATTCATGTATGATAGATTAACAGGGGAAAAGGATACACATCTAATATGCCTCACATGACATGGGAGCTCTCATAAGCAAGTGAAGATTCAAAGAAATGGCGAAACCTACAAAGAGAGGCATTGATGAAAAAGTAACAAAGTTATATGTGGTAGCTAAAAGGAGACAAGAATTATTTTAAAAGGGTTTGTTTGTATAGAATTTTGTCAGCTATGACTCCCCATCAAAGATTTTTCTCCCCCTTGATTAGGGAGGGCATCTTTCACATTGGAGTTTCTAATCTGTTCTCAGGAACAAAACAAAAAGATTAGAATGCCCTTCTTGGATCAACTATTTTCAACTGCCTTTAGCCTGAAGTAATTCTTATGTCAAAGTGACATATTTTGGGATGGCATATTCTACCAGCCTTCATAAGATCCCATGAGTGAGCCTAGTTGAAAGCAGCTGAGCTTGACCAAGAAAAGAAAAATTATGCAGATCAATCATGAACAGAAACAACAGCATTGTTTAAGCCAATGCAAGAATCTTTTGTTATACTGCAAACCCTTCTCCCTGTTAAGTTGTCATATATTTTATTAAAAATATTCCAATTAATTGTTTGGGGGAAATTCTCCAAAATATGTAAAATTTTCTTGCTGCTGTCTTTCTATAGAATTGCATAGAAAGCTTTCAGGGTCTATAATGCATTTTTATCTGCCTGATAAACAAAGAAATATACAGCACAGTGTATCTAATAACACATATTCTCGAGTAATTTTGTTTGACAGTATAGATGTGTTATAAATAATCTGATACTTAAAGAAGCATTTTTCTATTGTCCACGACAATTTAGGCATAAATAAGGGTTAGCATTATCCCCTTCTATTACTTTAGAAAATGAAAGGGAAACCCAGTTTCACATGGAGTTAGCTACTGGTTAACTGAGAGGTGAAGTGGGGAAAAAGAAGTGGAAAAGAGCTGAGTTTCTTATACAAAAACAAAAATGATGCTTTATACATACCTATCTATCTTCCAAAGCTTCATCAGTTTAATATTAACCTAGTTTTTTATTTTACTTCTAATTATCATTATCATTCTCTGCCGTTTGCAAAATACAAAGAAAGTTAATGCATAGGTGACCAATCGAAAAGAAGCTTATAATCAGCAAGAAATGACTATGTTTTTGCAAGGCTGCATTTTTAAATGTATTCTAATGTGCTTGAGACCTATAATAGACAAGAAGGATTGAAGTTAGCGTGTGCTTTAAATTACCTTAAGGTTATCTAGGACATTCTTTGAAGGCAACCTAATAGGACACTGAGTGTTTTGTTAGATCTGCAATAAGCAGTTTTATTTTACATCAAACAGAGGTGAGTTTAATAGTTTGACCCAATTTCTTATGAACAGAGCTCTTTGTGTAAAATACTTGAGAAGATTTTGTTCTAGTACACTCAAGGACATTAGGAAAATAGCACTTCGTTATGGTTTTGCTTACAGGTTCAGGAGTTGAACTATCCTAAATGACCTGTTCTTCATAAAATGCCCTTTTAATTTGCTGATTTTGCTCCCAAGACGTATAAGTCTGCTGATGTACTGATCACTAAGTTCTGTTGGGATAATTATTTCAAAATAATTTTCCTGAGTTGCAAAGCAGGTCAAAAGGGAAAAATCTTACAAAGTTTAATGCCTAAAGGAAGGGCACTAGTAAATGTTTTCAAATTAACGGTGTAGGCACAATTTAAAAGGCAAGCTAACCCCAAATAGTTACTACATTAAAATTATTGCTTACTTCTAAATAAATACTTGATTCTAAGTCCCTAAAGGGAATGATCTCACAGGCATTTAGAATAACATGTTTTATAAACTAACTTAGGTGTAAAAATCAGTACCAGATAAATGTGCTTCCTCAGTGTGACAAATCAGAGCTTGAGATGCAAAAATCTAGTCCTAGCATATTTTATCCATGTCTTTCCATTTCAATCAAATGTAATGTTTTTAGCAGACATAAGTATTTATTAAAATAGTGAATGAGATCTAAAGGAAGCTAAGTATTACCATTCTGTATACAGATTTGCCTGCAGATACATTAAGGGATTTGGTTAGTTAAGTTCTTTATACTCAGAATCAGTATTTGTCTCACAAGAAAGAAGTAATGTGCCACCAGAGTGGTACATTGGTTACTACTGCTGAAGCTACATCGGCACATCATAATCTCCTGAAGTCCATAGCTTACATTAGAGTTCACTCTGGGTTTTTTACATTCTGTAGGTTTGAGCGAATGTCCACCATTAAGTATCATAAACCGTGTTTTCACTGCTCTATAATTTCTTTGTGTTTCATCTATTTATCTATTGTCTTCTGCCCTCACCCAAGGCAACAACTGATCTTTTTTTAAAATTTCTTTTGTAATTTTAAAGATGTGGGATACAATGCAGGATTAGGTATATAAGTGGTCATCATACAGGTAAAATTTGGGCCTCACTTGGTCCTCACTCTACCTGATTTGGGATCAGGTAACCTTATTGACGTAATGTACCCCCCCATCTCTCCTGGTAGCGTTCCCCTACTGCCAATTCCTTTCTTATAGTACTATGATAAATGTTTGGGGTCTGCTTATGAGTGAGAACATGTGATACTCATTTCTTTGTTTCTGTGATAGATCACTGAGTATCATAGACTCTAAATCTATTCAAGTTGCTGCAAAGTCCATAATTTTGTCCTTTATAGTTGCATAATACTCCACTGTGTATGTGTACCACATTTTTAAAAAACAGTTTACTTTTGATGGGCAACACAGTTGATTCTATGTTTTTGCTATTGTGAATAATACTGTGATAAACATGCATGTGCATGTATCTTTTTTGCAGAATGATTTTAGTTCCTGCAGGTATATTCTCAGAAGGGGACTGCTGGGTTGTATGGAAGGTTTATTTTTAGATCTTTTAGGAATCACCACATTTTCCAAAGAGCTTGTATTAATTTACACTGCCATCAACAGTGTAGAAGTATTCCCTTTCTCCATATCCTCATCAGCATCTGTTGTTTTTGAGTTATTAATGATGGTCATACTGATTGGGGTTGCATGGTATCTCAGTGTGGTTTTGAATTGCATTTATTTGATGATTAGTGAGGCTGAGTACTTTTTCATGTATCTGTTGTATGTCTTACTTTGGAAGGTGTCTATTCATATCTTTTGCCCACTTTTTAATGGGGCTGATTTTTTTCCTTTCAGCACATTTGAGTTCTTTGTAGATCCTAGATGTTAGGCCTTTGTCAGACGTCCAATTAGCAAATATTTTTTTCTCATTCTGTGGTCTGTCTCCCTACTCTCTTGATGGTTTCTTTTGCTTTGCAGAAGTTTTTCAATTTGATAGGGCTCCACTTGTCTCTCTTACCTTTCATGGCATGAGAATCTTGGGTTTTGATCAGAAATTGGTTGCCTGTTCCAGTTTCCATGAGGGTGTCTCCTGCATTTTCTAAGATTCTTATAATTTGAGGTTTTACTTTTAAGTCTTTGATTCATTTAGAGTTGATTTTTATGAATGATGATAAGGAAGGGTCTTGTTTCAATCTTCTGCATGTGGTCTGTCAGCCAGTTTTTCCAACACCATTTACTAAATAGGTTTTCTTCTCCCAAGTGGTTATTGGTGGAGACTTTATAGGGAAAGAGGAAGTCAAGTTATCCCCCTTTGCAGGTGATATACCTTGAAAGAACTAGAGAATCTGTCAAAAACCTCCCTACACTGATAAAGTACTTTAACAAAGTCTCAGAGTACAAAATAAATGTGCAAAAGATGGTCACATTCTTATACAACAATAACAAACAGGCAGAGAACCAAATAAAAGCACAATCCCTTTCACAATAGCCACAAAAAAAGTAATACCTCAGCATCTTCCTAACAGAGAAGTGAAGGACCTTTACAACAAAAATGACAATACTGCTCAAAGAAATAAAAAAAGTCACAAATGGAGAAATATTCTATGCTCATGGATTGGAAGACTCAACATTGTTAAGCTGTCCATCCTAACAAAGGCAATCTACAGATTCAGTGCAATACCCATTTAATTACCAACATCATTCTTCTCAGACTTGGAAATGACAATAAAGAAATTCATATGAAAACAGCGTGCATAGCCAAAACAATCCTCAGCAAATCAAAGTGGAGGTATCACACTTACAGACTTTAAGCTTTACTATAAGTCTACAATAATCAAAATAGCCTGGTATTGGTATAAGAATAGGGGTATAGAGCAATGGAACAGGATAGAGATTCCAGAAGCAAATCCTCAATTTCTCAACCAACCACTGATTTTTTCACTGTGTTCATAATTTTGCCTTTTCCAGAATGTCATACATTTGAAATCATACATATGTAAACTTTTCAGATTGACTTATTTCAATTTTTGGCACGCATTTTAGGTTTCTCTATGATTTTCATGATTTGATAAGTCCTTTCATTTGGGATCTGATAATATTCCACTCTCTGGGTATACTACAGTTTATTTGTTCCTTCATGGAATGGAGGACAAATTGGTTGCTTCCAAGTTTTGACAACCGTGAATAAAACTGCTATAAACATCTAGGTGCAGATTTTAGTATGCACATAAATTTTAAATTCCTTAGAGTAAATATCAAGAAGCATAATTATTAAATTATATAGTAAGAGTATTATAATAATACTGGTTGCATCTTACTGTTAGACTGGCCCCCTTACTTGCTTTATTGAAGAAAATTATTGTGTTGGGAATGTCCATGTGATATAGAACAGAGTTGGACTCTTGCCAGCAGTCAGTCAGGAACTGAATCCCTCAGTTCATCCTGAAAGGACCAGAATCTTTCTAGCCACCAAGTTAGTGAAACTAGAATTAGATTTTCTCCTAGTCAAGCCTTCCATTGAGTCCCTGGCTTTGGTCAACATTTTGATTGCAGCTTCATGGAAGACCCAGAAGCAGAGATCTCTGAATTTCTAACCCACAAAAACTGTGGGATAACAAATGTGTGTTATTTTAAGTTGTTAAATTTGTGGTAATTCATAATGTGATAATACATAACTAAACAGTTCTATACAAAATGGCATACAAATAAACAAATAAGTGACTATTAGCTTATTCATTTATAGGAAATTTTTGTGATTTTTTTAAAAGTGAGATAATTATGCTAAAGTATTTAGTAAATGTGCATTATATTGCATGGCTTAATAAATGGTTGCTTTCATTATTATTTCCATAATTATATTGTTATTATTGTTACATCATAAAAATCTATATCACTTTCAACATAGCACACAGTCTACTTATCTCTAAACTTACTGAAACTAAAGAAAATAAAGAGTAAAATATTAATAAGCTCAGAATAGCTCTGGGAAACCAAAATCCTACCAGAAAGTGAGAATATTTTAGGAGTTCTGTGCTATAATAAACTATGGGGTCAGATTTATAAAGTATTGGAATAATGGAAATTACAATACCAAACTGGAGTATTCAAGAAAACTGAGATCAAACTGAGAGCATTCTTCCTGACAATAAAAATATCAATAAACTGTATATAATGCATGGGTATCAGTATTATTCTACATGTTTTAAACATACAGTATTACATATAATCCTCATAATAACTGTATGATATAGGAGATAGTATAACCCATATTTTCCAGATAAGAAAACTGAGACACAAAAAAGCTCAGTTTGCCAAAATTTACCAAGCTGCTATGTAGTTTTAATACAGATTTTAAAATATGAACTTTTGGCTGCAGAGTCTGAATTATACCACTCCCAGAGTGTCCCCCAGAAAGAACAGGAAAAATTGTCCATGCCTCTTACCTGTGTATTGTATGTGGCTGTTAATGTATATGGAGCTTACTCACAAATTACACCTATAAAAATAATTCAAACACTTAAAGTGACTTCTGGCAGTGAGAGTTGATACCATTGGAATTGGAGAACTAAACCCAATTTAAGGTCAAAAATGTACATAATGAGTCAATATTAATTGTATCTTCACAGTAAAGTTAAACCTGATCTGTCACTCTACCCTAAAGTAAGCTGTGCTTACACTGGTACTCTTTGGGTTTTGTGACTGAACACATGCTTCTTAGACCAACAGAAGATGGAAAATATCCAGGAAAAACCCTCACAACATCAAAAAGTACCTATTTAAACAATACAATCTAACAACTTTTTACATGATATTTGCATTAAGCAATATGAGTAATCTAGATATAATTTAAAGTATATGGGAGGATCTGCATAAGTTACATGCAAATGCTATGCCATTTCATATCAGGGACTTTAGCATTATGGATTTTTGTATCTATGAAGGCTGAGTTCTAAGAAGCAATTTCCTGCAGATGCTGAGGAATGATTGTAAACTGTATTATATATTATATATACAGGCCTACCTGAGACATATTGGGTTTTATTCCTGACCACTGCAATCAAGTGCATATTGTAATGAAATTAGTTAAATGAAATTGTTGGTTTTCCAGTGCAGAAAAAAGTTACATTTACACTATACCGTAATATAAAAGTATGTAATAGCATCATGTCTAAAAAAAACTACCTACCTTAATTTAAAAATGCTTTTTTGCTAAAAAATATTATCGATCATTTGAGCCTTCACCAAGTCATAATCTTTTTGCTGGTGGAAGAACTTTTCTTGATGTTGATGGCTGTTAACTGATCAAGGTGGTGGTGGCTGAAAATTGGGGTGGCTGCAGCAATTTCTTAAAAAAGAACAATGACGTTTTCTGCAAGAATGATTACACTGTAGCATGCAATGTTGTTTGATAGCATTTTACCCACAGAGGAACAGCTTTGAAAATTGAAGCCAGTCCTCCCAAAAGCTGCTGCTGATTTATCAGCTAAGTTTATGAAATATGTTACATCTTTTGTTGCCATTATACGCATGTTTATAGCACCTTCAACAGGAGTAGATTCTATCTCAAGGAACCACCCTTTCTTCTCATTCATAGCAACAACAACAACAAAAAACTCCTCATCTGTTCAAATTTTATCAGGAGGTTGCAAAAAATCAATCGCATCTTCAGGTTCTACTTCTAATTCTAATTCACTTGCTGTTTTCACCACATTTGCAGGTACTTTCTCCAATGAAATACTAAAACCCTCAAAGTATGGGTTGAAGTCAACTTCTTCCAAACTCCTGTTAAGGTTGATATTTTGACCTCCTCACCTAAATCACAAATGTTATAATGACATCTGGAATGGTGAAATCTTTTCAGAAGGTTTTCGGTTTAATTTGCATATATCCATCAGAAGAATAGCTATCTAAGGCAGTGATCTCTTTACAAAATGTATTTCTTATATCATAAGACTTGAAAATCAATTTTACTCCTTGACCCATGGGCTGCAGAATGGGTGTTGTGTTAATATGTATGTAAACAACATTCATTCTCCTTGTTCATCTCCATTAGAACCCTTGGGTGACCAGGGATTTTATCAATGAGCAGTAATTTTTTTTTTTTTTTTTTTTTGAGTTGGAGTCTCACTCTATCGCCCAGACTGGAGTGCAGTGGCCACTCCCGGCCACTGCAGCCTCAACCTGCTGGGCTCCGGTGATCCTTCCACTTCAGCCTTCCAAGTAGCTGGAACTACAGGTGCGCGCTACCACACCCGGTTAGTTTTTTGATTTATTGTAGAGATGAGGTCTTGCCAAGTTGCGCAGGTGGGTCTCAAACCCGCTTGCTCAGGCAATCCACTCACCTCCGCCTCCCAAAGCACGGGATTACAAACTGAGCCACCGAGCCCGGCTGAGCAGTAATATTTTGAAAGAATTTTTCCCCCCTGAATAGTAGTTCTCAGCAGGAACTTAAAATATTCAATAAGCCATGCTGTAAATAGATGTGCTGCCATTTATGCTCTGTTATTCCAATTATACAGCACAGATGGAGTATATTTAGCATAATTCTTAAGAGTCTAGGATGTTTTGGTAAATGAGCATTGGCTTCACCTTAACATCATAGCTGTATTAGGCACTAATGAGAGAATTAGCCTGTTCTTTGAAGCTTTGAAGCCATGTGTGACTTCTTTCTAGCCATGAAAGTCTTAAAAGGTATCTTCTTCCAATAGAAGACTGTTTCTTATACAATGGAAATCTGTTGTTAAGTGTAGCCACCTTTATCAATGATCTTAGGTAGATCTTCTGGAGAACTTCCTGCAGCATCTGCATTAGCCCTTGCTTCTTCACCCAGCACTTTTATATTTAGAGAGATGAATTCCTTTCTTAAACCACATGAACCAACACTGCTAATTTCAAACTTTTCTTTTGTTGTTTCCTCACATCTCTAAGCCTTCATTGAACTGAGAAGAGTTAGGGCATGCTCTGGATTAGGTTTTGCCATAAATGAATGTTGTGGCTGGCTTGATTATCTATCCAGACCACTAAAACTCTCTCAACATCAACAATAAGGCTGTTTCACTCTCTTATTGCTCATGTGTTCAGTGGAGTAGTACTTTCAATAACTTTTTCTTGGCATTCATAACTTGGTCTATTGTGTGATTCAAGATGCCTAGTTTTGGCCTGTCTCTGCTTTCAACGTACCTTCTTCATTAAACTTAATTACTTCTAGCATGATTTACAATGAGAGAAGTGACTTTTTTTTTCATTTGTACACTTATAGGCCATTGTAGAGTTATTAATTGGAATAATTTCATTATTCGTTTTGTCTCAGGAATAGGGAATCTGAAGAGAGGAAGAGAAATGGAGGAATGGTTGGTCATTGAATGAGTTAGAATACACGTGACATTTATCAATTAAGTTCACTATTTTATATGAATAAAGTTCATGGTGCCACAAAACAACTATAATGGTAGCATCAAAGATCACTGATTAAAAATCACTTAATAGATATAATAGTAATAAAAATTTTGAAATATTGTGAGAATTATGAAAATTTGGCACAGAAATACAAAGTGAGCACATGCTTTTTGAAAACTGGTGCTGATAGACCAGTTTTCCAATGTAGGGTGGCTGCAAACTTTGATTTGTAAAAAATCTAAGATCTCTGAAGCACAACACAGTAAAGTACAACAAACTGAAGTATGTTTGTATAAATATAATAATATGTAAATGATCAATTTACAACAAAAAACTTTTTATGTAAAAATCCCTCTTTACTTAAGGGATAGCCTTGATGATCAAATTGAGTTAGAACATAGGCTCTGATATTCATAGATTAGTAGAAGTCAATTTTAGCAGAATAAATGACAGAAGTCTTCTTTCTTAATACAATAAGAAGACAAAATTTACAAAGAGAAGGGAAAAAGAGGAAGACAAAGTAAAAGGAACAGATAAATTTATCAAACATTATGATGGGAGGTGAAGAACATCTTAAAAATAAAATGTCAGCTGGGCTCGGTGGCTCAGCCTGTAATCCCGCGCCTTTGGGAGGCTAAGGTGAGTGGATTGCCTGAGCCCGCGGGTTCGAGACCCGCCTGGGCAAATTGGCGAGACCTCATCTCTACAATAAAATAAAAAATGAGCCGGGCGTGGTAGCACATGCCTGTAGTTCCAGCTACTTGGAAGGCTGAGGCAGAAGGATCATCGATGCCCAGCAGGCGAGGCTGCGGTGACCAGGAGTGGAGACTCCAATCTCAAAAAAAAAAAAAAATAGAATGTCATATTCTACATTAATTTACTCTGGTTTTCCATAACCCTCCTCCATTTTTATCAAACCTCAACTAAAGTTTGATTTACATGAAGAGGCATGGTGTGCTGGACATTTTTAAAAAGTGTAATAATAATAATTTTGTGTTTTTAGCTTGTTCTGTTTGCAACATTTTTCTCAGGCTTTTCTCATGGCTACCTCCTTATTAAAATTAAAATATCAGTTTAAATTCACTTCTTCAAATTATCTCTGTCTAATCCTTTCCCATTATTTTTCATTATAACACATTATTTTTTGTGATACTTATTATCATAACCCACAGCTAATTCATCATCAATTAAGTTGCTAAATTTTCATTTTCTTATCTACCTTCTCATCCATCTTAATGTGAAACATGAAGGCAAGAATGTTTCTATCTTTTAAAGTCATGCTATCAAGAGTAGTTATCACCATGTATGGAATATATTAGGAAATCAATAAATATTTGTTAAATTAAAAGATGAGAGAAAATATGAAGCTCTTAGTACTACAGTTTTGTCCATTTTAGTGCAGCTTAAAAGGACATCTCTCTAACACTTGTTAATATGGTGGGCACAAGATCCCTAATGTTGAAGAATATTGGAAAAAATGTGAGTCTGTAAAAACTCACAGACTCTTAGGAGTGGTGATAAGATTCAATTTAATTATGTGTTTAAGTATAAACACACATATGCATACACACACATACACACAAATGTTGTATATAAAGTAAAATACACATTCTGCGAAGTGTTTTAAGATCTTAATGTATATTAACCATTTATTTATTACAGCAACTCTATTAAATGTTTATGATGTCTTTTTTAATAGATAATAAAATGAGAGAGGAGATATAATAAATGTCCCAAAAGCTGACATCTATCTTAAATAATTTCTTTAAAAGAAAACATAGTCATAAGAGAGAAATAAAGTAAAAATAGTTTTTTTAAAAAAATGATTACGAAGCCGGGCTTGGTGGCTCAGCCTGTAATCCCGTGCCTTTGGGAGGCTGAGGTGAGTGGATTGCCTGAGCCCGCGGGTTCGAGACCCACCTGCGCAGCGAGACCTCATCTCTACAATAAATCAAAAAATCAGCCAGGTGTGGTAGCGCATGCCTGTAATTCCGGCAACTCGGAAGACTGAGGCAGAAGGATTGCGGAACCCAGCAGGGGAGGCTGCAGTGGCCGGGAGCAGCCACTGCACTCCAGTCTGGGCGACAGAGTGAGACTCCAACTCAAAAAAAAAAAAACACAAAAAAAATTACTGTGTGCAAGAGATTAATATAAAGTTTTAGATATAGAGGTTAAAAGAGAAAGTGGACAGACAGTAATGTTACAATTAAGCACATGACCAATAATCAAATTGACACTTGACAAATCAAATTGACACTTCACCCTCTAGTCAAATAAGAATGATTTACAGTGTTTTGAGTGGAAATTAGATTGTTGCTAGAGTTCTATTCAACTATTCTATTATTCATTTGAGAGCAATGAGTACCTTTTGTAGGCAAAAACATGTATAATAATTACAACTCGCCATTCTTTCTGTATATGCTCACTCAGGGATTTTCTCCTGAAATTTATATAAACAAGGATATAAAAGTAAGACAAAGAAATCAGCAACCTATAATTATCATCATCAACAACAAAAGTGAATGGATTAGTTGGAAGATACAACAGAATTGAAAACAAGAAGCCTTTGTGAAAATTTGCTTTTCAGATTTGTGTACATAAATTAATGGCTAAGAATCTGGTAATTACAAAAGAAAAATTATGCTTTCTGAAAATATTCTGAGAAATTTTAATCTACAGATTAGATTAGATGACACAAGAGAGAAGAGAGAAATAACTAATGTTCTAAAACCATGACTAGTATTTTTGGTTTATGGTGAAAAATTATGGTATTTTTCCACTGGTCTGTTCATTTTATCATGTGTGGTTTTTCAGAGAATAATGTGCTATTTTTGTAGAAAATTATGTTAATGATCAATATTTATATATATTTTCTTTGATACTTGTATTTCAGTTTTCTATTATTATTTTACTTTTTAATTAATGATGATATTTTGTTTTTTGGTATAATGACTTAAATGTCTTTACTTAAAACATGTATTCCTATTAACATCATATAACTTAAAAATATGCTTTTCTCTGAAATTTTATTTTAATCTTTTAAATTCAGTAGAAACTCTTTGAAACTAGTACTTTCCCTTAGTAATTTTTATGCAAAACATTTACTTTCATTCTTTTCTTCATTCTAGTCAAATGTAATCTACACTTTTAACTTTAAAATGCTAACTGTTGCTAGATTTGAGTTGAAACAATATTTTTTCTATATTCTAATGTATTTTACAAATATCATTTATTGAGCAATTTCTTCTCAAAAAAATAAATTACCAAGAATACAAAATTGAAAGAGGCTTGTTAATTTTCTAGAGTTTGTGGGTTTTGTTCTATATGCAGACATCAACACCATTCTGTGACAGGTAAGAACAGTTTAGAAGCTATATATGAAATAAAAATCACAGTTGAACTTTAATTTTAATGATAAAAATGTGAATTTTATGACACATTTGCATCTATCACTTTATTCTATCCACTACCTAAAAATAAACAAAGATAGAGATACCTATTGTGGCTAATCTACTCTGATACTACAGAAACAAGAAAAATAAAATAAGAATCAAGTGTAAGCTGGGCTCGGTGGCTCAGCCTGTAATCCCGCTCCTTTGGGAGCTGAGGTGAGTGGATGGCCTGAGCCCGCAGGTTCGAGACCCGCCTGGGCAATGAGACCTCATCTCTACAATAAATTAAAAATTCAGCCGGGCGTGGTAGCACATGCCTGTAATTCTGGCTACTCAGAAGGCTGAGGCGGAAGAATCGCCAGAGCCCAGCAGGTCGAGGCTGTGGTGGCCGGAAGCAGCCACTGCACTCCATTCTGGGTGACAGAGTGAGACTCCAACTCAAAAAAAAAAAAAAAAAAAAGAATCAAGTGTAGAAAATAGACTCTAAAGAAGATTCTTAAAAGTTAAACCTATGACTAGCAAGGTGAAAAAACTAACATTATTTCTACCATCTAGAGTAAAGTCTATTTTAAAGAAGGAAATGATCTATGTTTAAGGAATAATATGAAAATTTTCATAGAGATAGAATTTTAAGGACTTGAAAATAGATATTAGTTTGCTCAGACTATCATAACAATATACTATTGGACTTGGTGGTTTAAATAAGAGAAATGTTTTCTCCACAGTTATAGAGGCTGGAAAGTACAGGATCAAGATCAAGGACACAGTTTGGTTGTTGGTGGGTTTGTTCTTGCCTTAAAGTTGGACACATTCTTGCTTTACCTTCTCCTGACTTTTTCTGATGGAGAAAGTGAGACAGAGAGAGAGAGAAAGAGAGAAAGAGGAAGGTTTTTTATAAAGCCACCTGAGCACCACCTATCCTATCAGATTAGGACTCTATCCTTAGGACCTCATTTAACCTTAACCCTCTTAAAGCCCTATCTCCAAATAGTCACACTGCGGGTTAGAGTTTCAAAATATACGTTTGGGAGTGTGCACAATTCAATCCAAACCAGGTGTTATAGGGAAAAACATCAGATAGTCAAGAAGCTGTAGAGAATAAGTAAATAGAAATTTAGAAATAAAGAAAAGAGGGGAAGGAGGATAAAAAAAAATACTGAAGAGAAAAGAACAGGCAATATTTTAGGATGCCAAACTCTATAGGGGGAAGTGGTCAGTACACAATTCCTTATAGTAGAGTGGTGAAAAGAAAAAGTCTGCTTGTTACTGAAACTTAAGTTCTTATGTCTACATTAAACTCTATCCCTCATTTTGTTCAAAATGTATTGAGGTCTGGAGCACATAGACTGACCTATTAAAATATTTAAATTATTCTTTCATTTTCTGAAATAAAGAACAGTGACTGAATTGAATGTCTGGGTCTGTGTAGAATAGTGAGAAAAGATCAGAAGTAGGTAGTCACAAGAAGAGGTGATATATGCATAAAATTTGGAGTCAATGGGAATCAATGTAAAATCACCAGATTGTATGTCCCTGTGAATTAATAGATATATTGGTTAGGATATTTTTCTGTAGGAAGACTGAGGTAATATCATGTGTCTTAAAAAACAAATTGACCTCAATTGATGGACATACATATTTTATAGTATGTTTAGAATCAAATATAAATGTTATATGTGTTCATGCTTGTACATGCCTGCATGTGTGAATGTACACACACACACACATACACACAGACACACACACATATATGGTTGATTGAGAATTTATGGAAACGTATGCAATTAATAAGATGTATTTTTAAAATAGTAAGTTCTACTTGATTTCAAAAGGAGTAATTAGATCATTGTAAATTTAGATGCATGATAATATTTTATATAAAATATTAAGTAAAAGACAGAGAAAAGTAAAAAAAGAAGATAAAATGTTATACACGAAGTTCCCTGGGTGTAATGAACAGAAACATGCTATGAGGATAGAAGAGGAATGCTAGAAAACAATTGTAAGGAAGCAAATATGAATTGGATTTTGCAGAACCTCTACTACAACACTGAGTTTAAAATTTATCCCTCAAATTAATAATTATTATCTGTGGTGTTATAATTAGATCAAAAGTAATTATAATAGAATGTAATAAAGAGATGTCACTAATTTCTAATGTGAACACATAATTTATATTTTTAAAAATATAAATTAAAATGAGTTTCAATTTAGCACATTGGTAAGCCATAGTCATTCCCACATATAATGATATACTCATCTGTAGGAGACAAATTAGTTGTTCATACATATCCTGATATGAATTATAAACAGTTCCCATATCATCTTAATTATAGGTTCATAAGCACATTTTGTTTACATAAACAATATGTGCTATCGTTACGTTCAGACAAAAATTAAAACAATGTTGAAAAATCCTGTTTTAGGCAGAGGGGAGCCATCTGAGGCATTTGTACAGGGTGTGGAAACTATAGATTAAAATTTGTACTGTGAGGCCAGGCTGGGCTCGGTGGCTCAGCCTGTAATCCCGTGCCTTTGGGAGGCTGAAGTGAGTGGATTGCCTGAGCCTGCGGGTTCGAGACCTGCTTGGGCAGCGAAACCTCATCTCTACAATAAATAAAAAATCAGCCGGCATGGTAGCACATGCCTGTAATTCCGGCTACTCAGAAAGCTGAGGCGGAAGGATCGCTGGAGCCCAGTAGGCGAGGTTGCGGTGGCCAGGAGCAGCCACTGCACTCCAGTCTGGGTGACAGAGTGAGACTCCAACTCAAAAAGAAAAAAAATTTGTATTGTGGAAGGGGGCTTAAAAAGACATCTACAATGTCAAAAATTAGGCTAAGCATGTACTCAATCTTTGCAATTAAAAAAAAAAGTTCCTTCTTAGAAACTGGCAGCAGCACCTGCTGGCTAGGTTAAACTGTTTAACAGCTTTTTTTTTTCGTTTCTGTGAACCCTGCTAGCATTGCTTGAAAAGTACCTAGGCCTTTAGGATGTTGCGGTTTGGCCCACTTGGAAAGTCCCTATGTGGTTTTGCCCCATTTAAGCAAGCCCCTACAGCTAATGGGGGCCCCTTGCTATGGGACTGTTATGTCCAGCAGGCAAGTGACTGCCGGCCTGGCTCTTAGCTAATAAACCTCTTCTTTTTATAACTTGTACTTTTGGTGTTGGTGTCTGTGAATTAAGCGCTAGGTCCCTATTTCATTTGGGGGCTCACCTGGGAGATCCAAGAGCTTAATCCCCAGCCTCAATCACCAGCTGACCTTGTGGGTCTGCATACCCGTGAACCTCAGTATTCATTGGGCCTGGTGAGTCTGTGGGCTTGCAAATGGCTAATTGTCATCTCTGGCAGACTCACAATGTCCCCAGAGCCCTCCAAGAGGTGAGTCCTGTTCTGTTTGTGCGCACTTCTGGTTGGACCCGCAGGAAAGCTGGACGCAGCACTAATTCCTGGGTCCAAGGTTCCAGTTCGACGTCACTGGTCCCTCTGGTATTGCCCTCTGGCAGTTAGGTCTGTCTGTTCAGTTTGTGTTGTTGTCTTTATTTGTTCAGTGTTAGTCACTGTTGTGTCTGTTATTGCTATCAATATTATGGGGCAGTAGTGCTCTAAGCCTAACACCACTCTGCAACTGGCTTTGTGCTACTTCAAGGATTTCCAAGGAGCAGCACAGCAGTCAGGTTATCAGGTAAACCAAGGAAAACTAACCACTTTTTGTTCCCTCAAATGGCCTACATTTCCTAATTGCAGCTGGCCGCCAGAGGGGACCTTCAACCCTGACATAGTGGGGATGGTCTTTCAGTTTGTCTATCGATGCTACCCGGACCAGATCCTGTACATCACTGCCTGGTACCTCCTGGTAATGCAGCAGCCATCATGAATGAAGAAAGCTGAAAAGAAAGCTAATTCTTCTTGTGTTTTAGCCCTACAGGAAACTCCGAAAGCCAAACCTACAGTCCTTCAGAGTCCATCGGAGGATGATGAAATTCCCCTGCTCTACTCTACATCTGAGTGGGAGCAGGGGTCCCACAAGGTTCTCAGCCCGTCACTCACCAGGAGTGGGTCCTCGTATCAGCCCTTTATCTCTCTCTTCCCCATGCATCTCCCGAGGGTCCAACCACTCCCAATAAACCAACTAGTCCCTATTCGTCTTTGGGGAACTCAGAACCACAAACTTCCACAGTCCTTCCCCGAGACAGGCCCTAGGACTAGATGTGGGAGGTTCGGGAGGCCAGCCCTTTATGGTTTATGTCCCTTTCTCTACTAGTGATCTTTACAATTGGAAGCGCCAAAATCCGGCATTCTCTGAAAAACCTCAGATCCTCATAGGCCTTTTGGAAACTATTTTCTTCACCCACCAGCTCACTTGGGATGACTGCCAACAGCTCCTCCAAGCCCTTTTTACTATGGAAGAAAGAGAACATATTCATCAATAGGCAAGGAAATTGGTCCTGGGACCAGACGGCAGACCGGCAGAGCAAGACCTTGTGGACCATGTCTTCCCTAATTGGAACCCTAACACCAATCATGGTAGGGAGTGTCTCCCCACCTATCACCGGACTCTAATGGGGGGGTCTCCAGGCTGCCGCCAGGTGGCCCACAAATTTTTCTAAGGTAAGTGAGGTAACTCAGGGCCCACAGGAATTTCCCAAGGCTTTTCTGGAATGCCTTATGGAGACCTATTGGAGGTATACTCCCATAGACCCAGAGGCTCCAGAAAAATGAAAGGCTTTAGTTATAGCCTTTGTCTCCCAGTCGGCCCCTCATATAAGAAAGAAATTGCAGAAAATGGAAGGATTTGAAGGGAAAAGTTTATCAGAATTAACTGAGGTAGCTCAGAAGTTCTATAATAGCAGGGACTCACTTGAAGACCAACAAACCAAAAAGTTGGCCAATGTAGTAGCAGCAGCTTTACAGAAAGTTAAATACAAGCAGTCAACAGGGAGAAGAGAAACCGGCACCGGACAAAAACTCCACTAGCAAAAAATCAATGTGCCTACTATAAAAAAATTGGGCACTGGGTAAAAGATTGCCCAGATAGGCCACCCCGACCACAAGAGTGCCCTCTAAGGGGTGCCCACTGAAATCTACTACTGTGCTTCAATTACAAACTGACTGACAGAGCCAGGGCTCTGTCAATTCCCCCCTGGAGCCCAGGGTGAAACTTATGGTGGGGAGAAGCCCTGTCCACTTCTTAGTGGACACAGGGGCTGAGCATTCAGTGCTCCAAAAGTATAACAGCCTGCTTCAGAATAAGCATTCCTTGGTCCAGGGGGCAACTGGGACTCAACTATGCCCCTGGACCTCTGAAAGAACAATAAATTTGGGAAAAGAGGAAGTAACTCATTCATTCCTAGTAATGCCAGACTGCCCGTAACTGCTCCTGGGATGTGACCTCTTACACAAGCTTAAGGCCAACATAGATTTTAAGGAAACCACGGCAGCAGTAAGCCTAAACCCACCTGGGGCATCAAAAATTCTTGTTACTGTTCCCCTAAGTGAGGAATACGTGTTAACAGAAGGTGGAGCACCTCTTGACTCTTCAAACACCATACTGCTGGCCCAGCTGCAGACTGAGTTTACCCAAGTCTAGGCCGAGTTAAACTCCCCTGGACTGGCACCCTATCAACCGCCAGTCGTTGTACATCTCAAAAGTCAGGCAATGCCCATTAGGGTAAAACAGTACCCTATATCCCCAGAGACCTGAAAAGGCATAGCAATCCACATCCAGTGTCTCCAGGAAGCTGAAATCCTAGTGCTGTGCCACTCATCCTGGAACACCCCGCTTCTTCCTGTCAAAAAAGGAAGGCACAGGAGACTGCTGCCCTGTCTAGGACCTCAGGGAGGTCAACAGGCAAGTGGAGGATATCCATCCCACAGTCCCCAACCCGTATACCCTCCTCAGCAAGTTAACTTCAGAGAGGGAGGTATTACACTGTCCTGGACCTTAAGGATGCCTTCTTCAGCATCCCATTGGCTAAGCAGAGCCAACCCTTATTTGCTTTTGAATGGACAGATTGTGAAAAAGGGGAAAATGGCCAGTTAACCTGGACGCGACTCCCACAAGGATTTTAAAACTCTCCAGCGCTGTTCAATGAAGCTCTCCGCCAAGACCTCTGAGCTTTCTGGCAACAGCACCCTGAAGTGACTCTGCTATAGTATGTAGATGATTTGTTATTCGCAGCCACATCAGAAGGTGAGTGCCTGTGTGCCACCAAGCACCTGCTTAAAGAACTTCAGACTCTGGGGTATAGGGTGTCAGCAAAAAAGGCTCAGCTCTGTGTGACTGTAGCCACAAACCTTGGGTATAACCTCGAGGGAGGTAAAAGATCCCCGACTGCCCAGCACATTCAGGCATAGCAGGCATCCTGGCCCCAGGAAGCAAAAGGCAGGTCCAGGAATTTTTGGAAGCTGTAGGATACTGCCGATTATGGATCCCTAAGTTTGGTGAACTCGCAAAATCCCTCTATGAAATAACCAAGAGACTAGAGGCTAATTTTAAATGGACACCAGAGGGGGACAAAGCTTTCCAAGTCCTTAAAAATGCCCTGGTCTCAGTTCTGGCCCTGGCCTTGCCGGATATTGAAAAACCTTTCCACTGTTATGTGGATAAAAGATGAGGCATCGCCTGGGAGGGTCCTAACACAAAAGCTTGGCCCATGGAACAGGCTGGTCACCTACCTGTCAAAAAACCGGACCCGGTAGTCTCAGGCTGGCTACCCTGCTTGTGGGTTATAGCAGCCATTGCCATGTTAGTAAAGGACTCAGACAAACTAACATTGGGGCAGAATCTGACTGTCATGGCCACACATGCAGTGGAGTCTTTACTCCAAGGGACCCCTGACAAATGGATGTCAGACGCCCGAATAACTCATTATCAAGCACTGCTTTTAGATCAACCCCATATCAAGTTCTACACCCCCAGCTTGAACCCCGCAACCTTGCTACCGGAATAAAGTCCCACAGGGCCCCTGCGTTGTTGTTATGAAACAACTGAGTTCCAGAAGCTGCGCTGGGACCTAACCAATGTCCCGAGAACAAACCCTTACCTAACGCTTTTCTCCAATAGCAGCAGTTTGATCCAGAATGGGGTAAGGTATGCAGGGGCAGCGGTGGTAACTCTATGGGGAACTATTTGGGCTGAGCCTCTTCTGCAGGGAACATCGGCCCAAAAAGCAGAACTGATTGCCCTAACTGAGGCCCTAAAAGCAGGTGAAGGAAAAGTTGTCCACATCTACACTGACAGCAGGTACGCGTTTGTAACTGTACACGTTCATGGGACAATTTACGGGGAGTGGGGATTGCTCACCGCAGAGGGGAAAACTATAAAAAATAAAATGGAGGTCTTTGACCTCCTGGCAGCAATATGGGCCCCCAAACAAGTCGCCATCATCCATTGCCCGGGCCACCAAAAAGGAAACTCAAAAGAGGCAATAGGAATTAGAAAAGCAGATCAAGCAGTCAGAGAAGCTGACAGAACCACCTGCCTGCTGGCACTGCCTCCTCTGGTTCTATGTGAGCCACCAAAACATACAGAAGAGGACCTCCTCGCTGCACAAAAATTGCAGACAACCTCAAACCCAGACGGATGAACCTTCCTTCCTCGAGTCCTGGGACAACAAATCCTAAGGCAGGTACACGAAGGTACTCATTTGAGAAGGGCAAAACTAACTGAACTTGTGAGAAAAGAATTCTATCTCCCTCATCTGGACCAGCTCGCCCAGGAGCTCATTCAAGGCTGGGTATCATGCCAGCAGACTAATAATGCTAAGGTCAGTGTGTCCACCCAAGGGGTCTGAAATAGGGGACTAACCCCCAGGGAGACATTGGGAAATAGACTTTATAGAAGTCAAACCTGGGCAATATGGATATAAATACCTATTGGTCTTGGTAGACACCTTCTCGGGATGGGTCGAGGCATTTCCTACAAAAACTGAAACTGCTTCTGTAACAGTAAAGAAACTCTTAAAAGACATCATACCAAGATATGGTCTACCTATCTTAATAGGCTCAGATAATGGCTCAGCATTTATTTCTAAACTTACTGAAGGTATTATGAAAACCTTGAGGATAAATTGGAACTCACATTGTGCTTATTATCCCCAGAGATCAGGACAGGTAGAAAGAATAAATCGGACGCTTAAAGAGACCTTGACCAAATTAACCCTGGAAACCAGCGAAGGTTGGATAACACTCCTTCCTTATGCCCTCTTAAGGGCCAGGTGTACCCCCTACATCAAGGGTCTAACCCCCTTCAAAATTCTGTTTGGAAGACCCCCGCCATTACTTCCAAAAATTGAACTGGAAAAAACACTAGAACTGTCTAACCATAATTTGCTTCAGTCACTGCAGGCTCTTCAAAGAGTAAAGCAAGCTGTCATTGAGACTGTGCAGGCAACCTTCCAGAAACTGGTTCTGGAACATCCACACCTGTTCCAGCTCAGTGACCAGGTCTGGATAAAACAGCACAAAGTCGAAGCTCTCACCCCAAGGTGAAAAGGGCCCCACATAGTAATCCTTACTACTCCTACAGCTGTCAAAGTCAGCTGTGTCTGCCCCTGGATTCATTATTCACAAGTAAAGGCAGCCACCACTGCGCCCCCGGAAACATGGAAAGTCATCAAACCAGCTATGAAAAGGATCCTCTAAAGATAAGACTTTTGTGGACCCACTATCTTAATCATATTCTTTGCATACTTTCCCCAGTTTGAGGCTTATTGGCCTAACCCGCACAATCCCTATACTCCAGGGAACTATTCCTGGGAATTGAGAAATACCATCACTGGGACCATAATTGCCACCTACAGAGGAAGCAGGCAACCTGTCTTTAATTTTGACCTTTGTAAATTATGGCCAGGTCTAACCCTGGGGGCACACACACTGATGAATGCGGCACCTTAGCTTATGAAAAAGGACTTAAATCTGTTGGTTTTTATGCTTGCCCGGCATCAGGACCAGCCCATTGTCACAAAGCAGGACAATACCACAGTGCTGCATGGGGGTGCAAAACTATTGCTCCTTGGAAAAACTGAGACCCATACATAAGCCTATGCAGGAGAAAACCTGCTCCACAATGCAGCCTAATACAAACATGCAACCCACTTAGACTCACTATAATACTTTGGGTTGCCCTCAGCATCTGCCAGGTATGGGAAACGGGTAAAACTTGGGGGCTCAGAATGTATGCTGAAGGACCAATCCTGGCATGCTGTTTACTATTCAAAGGCAGGCCATCCCCCACACCCTAAATCCTATGGGCCCCAATAGCAACTTGATTCTCCAAAAACCTGAACTTTCTGAGCGCCCCCCAACCCAACTGCCCCAGGCATCTGATTCTACCTACCTTACAATTTCGGGGGCAGGTCCTGATCCCCTACACACCGCATTAATGCCCGGAAATGAAAATAATTTCCTCCCTATGCTATCCGGTGTTTACTGGTTTGCAAATGCCACTCATCCTGAAGTTACAAAAGACTGCTGGCTATGCCTAGACTCTCGACCCCCTTATTACGTAGGAATTGCAGTGAACTCCTCCATAGGCAACACTGAAAAGCATGTAAACGTTCTTAACCTCGCTACAGCTCAGTCCTTAGGACTATGTCCCTGGGGACAGAACTCGGCCCTTACTCTGGGAGATCTTCAAGGACGTGGATCTTGCCTTTAATCTCCCTCTTATAATGTAAGTAATTGTCCCTACCAAATGTCATGTGACACCACCTCTGTAATAAGTATCCTCAATCCAAAAACCTCTAAAGACCTCCACATGGCTGTTTCACCCCCCCCACCACCTGGTTTGCACCCCCCCACCACCTGTACGCAAGGTATAACACCCTCTATTGCTTTAGAATACTTCAGGGACACCACAGAAATCTGTGTCTTAGTGCATATACTACCCCAGGTATATATCTATGAAGGAACGGAGGGACAAGAACACCATGGACTCTCAGGTCTCGGGCAATCCAAGCAGGTCCCCATATTAGTGCCTTTCCTCATTAGCCTAGGAATTGCAGGGTCCACAGCAATACGTACAGCTTTTCTGGTCATTGGGGACCAAAACCTCAAAGAGCTAAGTAAACATGTTGATAAGGACCTAGGACTCCTGGAATCAAGCATATCAAGTTAATTCTTTAGCCGAGGTCGTGCTCCAAAACAGGATGGCCCTAGGAGAAATGTGCTCCAAAACAGGATGGCCCTAGGAGAAATGTGCTGTATCAATGCAAACCAATTCGGGGTCATCCAAGACACTCTTGCCCTGGTAAGAGACAATCTAAAACAAAGAGAGCTGGCAAAGACAAGCCTCAGGAAATTCGTATCAGTCCCTCTTCTCTTGGTTCCCCTGGCTCACAACCCTGATCTCGGCAGTGGCGGTGCCTCTCCTCCTGCTCCTAATAAGTATAACAGTAGAGCCTTGTTTAGTTAAAAGCCTCCTTGGTTATGTAAAAAATAGTGTGTAATCAATAAAATTAATGGTCCTCAGAACTCAATATAATCCCCTGTATGAAAAGTCAATGATTTGACTCCAGGAACAACTAAAGGGGGGTAATGTGGAAAGGGGCTTAAAAAGACATCTACAATGTCAAAAATTAGGCTAAGCATGTACTCAACTTTTTTTTTTTTTTTTTTTTGAGTTGGAGTCTCACTTGTTGCCCAGACTGCAGTGCAGTGGCCGCTCCGAGCCACCGCAGCCTCAACCTGCTGGGCTCCGGCGATCCTTCCACCTCAAGCCTTCCAAGTAGCTGGAACTACAGGCACACGCTACCATGCCTGGCTCATTTTTGATTTATTGTAGAGATGAGGTCTCGCCAAGTTGCCCAGGTAGGTCTCAAACCCGCAGGCTCAGGCAATCCACTCACCTCAGCCTCCCAAAGATATGGGATTACAAACTGAGCCACCAAGCCTGGCTAAATTTTAAGCAGTTTAAAAAAAAAATTAAGACGGGCTCGGTGGCTCAGCCTGTAATCCCACGCCTTTGGAGGCTGAGGTGAGTGGATTGCCTGAGTCCACGGGTTCAAGACCCACCTGGGCAACTTGGCAAGACCTCATCTCTACAATAAATCAAAAAAACTTAGCCAGGTGTGGTAGCGTGCACCTGTAGTTCCAGCTATTTGGAAGGCTGAGGTAGAAGGATCACCAAACCCCAGCAGGTCGAGGCTGCAGTGGCCAGGAGCAGCCACTGTACTCCAGTATGGGAGAGAGAGTGAGACTCCAACTCAAACAAAAAAAAATTTAAAAGTTCCCTTCTAGAAACTGGCAACCACCTGCTGGCTAGGTTAAACAGTTTAACAGCTTTTTTTGCTTCTGTGAACCCTGCTAGCATTGCTTGAAAAGTACCTAGGCCTCCAGGATGTTGCAGTTTGGCCCACTTGGAAAGTCCCAATGTGGTTTTGCCCCATTTAAGCAAGCCCCTACAGCTAATGGGGGCCCCTTGCTGTGAGACTGTTATGTCCAGCAGGCAAGTGGCCACCAGCCTGGCTCTTGGCTAATAAACCTCTCCTTTTTATAACTTGTACTTTTGGTGTTGGTGTCTGTGAATTAAGTGCTCAGTCCCTATTTCAATATGAGCTTCCATCTTGCAATAACATGCAAAGTGTAAGAAGAGTAAAAATCAGAAAAAATGATTTAATATATTGTAGTATTCTAGCTTGTCTTAATTACTTTATCTGATGTCTAGTCCTGCCAACAATAAAGGATTATGATGATGTCTTAATATAATATAAATGTAAGTATTATGTATATACATAAACACATATGTATGTAGATATATATGTGTGCTTATATATGGGCACATATATTCATATATACATATATTTATATGTGGATTCTGAGTAAGTGAACAGGTATTTTATTTTTTCTTTTGAGTTGGAGTCTCACTCCATCACCCAGTTTGGAGTGCAGTGGCACGTTCACAGCCACCCCAGCATCAAACTGCTGGGCTCCAGCAAGCCTTCTGCCCCAACCTTCTAAATAGCTGGAATGACCAGCATACACTACCACACCCGGCTAATTTTTTATTTATTGTAGAAATGAGATCTCAGGCCCAGTTGCCTGGGTTGGTCTCGAACCCTTGAGGTATTTTCTTTTATGTTAGGGATTTACATTATTCCAAGTTCACCACAATATACAATTTTAGGAATACAATAGAGTAATAGGATATTTTTAAATAGTCTGGATACCTGGAAAACCTATTGAGAAAATGATATACTTTTTCACCTTGAAAAAGTACTTTTCAAGGTGAAAAGTACTATGCAGTACCTTATAGACTAATTAGCATGTGATATAGTACTATAGTACTTTATAGACAAATTAACATAATCAGAAAAATACCATCCACAGCCTCTGTCCAGGATGTATCCAAGCACTGTCTCCTATGATCTGACCTCAATTTACCTCTCTAAATTAATGTGTGTATGTTTCAGAACAAAAGAGGAAAAATTCTATGGTAAGAAATATAGAAGAAAACTTTCAACATTGCTTAATACTTTGGGGACTCAAAGCCAAAGAAGAAATTATGTTGAACTGTCTGGTGTATTAGTGCATTTTGTGTTGCTCTAAAGGAATACCTGAAATTTGGTAATTTGTAAAGAAAAGATGACCATTTGGCTCACAGTTCTGCAAGCTGTGCAAGAATAACAATGCTAGCATCTGTTTGGCTTCTGGTGAGGACCTCAGGAAGCTTCCATTTATGGCAGAAGGCAAAGAGAGTTGAAGTGTCAGATGAAGAGAGATAGCAAGAAAGAGGAAGGTATCAGGATGTTTTTAACAATGAACTCTCGTGTAAACTAATAGAGTGAGAATGTACTCATTACACAAGATGGCACTAAGCTTTTCATGAAGAATCCAAGTCTATGATCCAAATATCTCCCACTAGGTTCCACCTCTAACACTGGGGGGCAAATTTTAACATGAGATTTGGAGGGAACAAACATTCAAACATTTAGGAAAGGAAAAGGATGGAGAATTTAAACGTCAAACTTTAAATTACTGGGGAAGATAAATGGCAATACTTACCCGAGTTACACTGAATTCCAGGGGGACTGAAGTGTCAGAAGCTGCACATTCATCAGCACATGCAGAAAGCTGAACATGTTCAGTGAATGTTCCTGCGAATGACTGTGGGAACGTAGATGATGACAGCCCACTAGAAGCCACAGCAATGGGAGCCCAGTGAACATCTCCCACATTAGAAAAGAAAGAAGTAAAGGCACTACTTAGCTGTATCTTTCAATGGTCTGTTGGGAAATTGGAGAAAATGGGCTGTTTTTATTTCAGAGAGGGATCGATAGACCTGAAAAATGACAGCATCAGGACCACTCACAATTGTTAAAAAGGGGGATAACAAGCTAAGCTTAATTTAAGACAATAAAAAATATGTCTTATGCTGCAAGTATATTTAGTAGTTAACAGCTTTGCACAGTCAAAAGCTTAAATAATTAAAATTCATGACGAGAAAAAAGCAAGTGTGGAATTAAAATGCTCAAAAAGGATATTTTACTCAACTTATAGCTATTTTCAATATTATAAAATAATAGCAGAAACAAAGTAAGAACTATGCAATCTTTCGTGTCTCATGAGCTATATCTCACACATTGTGACTACAATTATTTAATAAAGAGTGGTTTTATAACGATAGAATAGCTTAAATTCTGTATATTATTTATGTGTACTCTAAAGTCAAAAATAAAGAGTAATATGCCAATTTATAGGAAAAGACTCTTTCCCCCAGACTCTTTTTTTATATAATAAAAAAAGAGATTGTCAGTGCATTCCAAAATAATTTATCAAAATGAGAAATAGCAATAAAGACCCTCAGAGAACTATAGTAAAGATTATTTTAAAGGTTATGATAATAAAAACATAGAGAAGATCTATGTCATCTTTACCTGCTAGAATTTATTACTGGATCATCTCTTCATCTCTAAATGATCCCCTGTGATTATGAATATAGCTACAAGATAAGTCATGCTTTTTCTCTTTCCAAAGGAAGATGATATTTTGATGAATTCTGCATTTCAGATTTAAACAAAATGCATAAAAATAATTCAGTTTAATGAAATTAGTAAGATTAGTGCTAATATACTTTGTAAGTATTATAATTGTGTTATGCATGTGGGGACAGAACTTATGAAAGTCAGTTCAGGGACAGATGCTGAAAATAGAATTCCTTCCTCTCTTGATAATGTTTTCAGAGAAAAGAAATGTCAAAGAAGACAGAATTTTAATTTACTTTGGTCTCTTAAATGAACACCTTTAAATCCAAATTATGCTAAGTAAAATTATATCGGTATGAAGAATGAGCACTGACTTTTTTCAAAACAGATTGTTCTTTAAAAAAAAGTTATGTTACAGCAGATAGTTAAAAACATCTAAAAAGTAGATTAAGTTAGTTGTTGTTGTTGTTTTAAGTGAGAAAACAGGATGTATTCAGAGGGCAGCAAAGTTCCCACAGTGGGAGGGGACCTGAAGGGGTTGTCCCAATTAAGCTAGTTTTATTAGCAGAAACTTTACACTGACTTTTTAAAGAGGCTTTTAGTCTTCATTGTTATTTAGCTCACACAAAGATAACTCTATATACTTTGGTGAAAAGCATGCTTGAGGTAAATATCATGGAAATGGTTAAGAATTTCTGGCTTATAAAGAAGAACATAATCATGAACTTCGCAGCAACCTGGATGGACTTAGAGTCTATAATACTGAGTGATCTTTCACAGAAACAAAGAACTGAGTATCATATGTTCTCACTCATAAACAGACCTTGAACAACTATCGTCAGACTATAACAAAAGGATTGACAGTAGTGGAAAACTGTGAGGGGGTGGGAGGGGCGAAGAGGTGGGATTGGCAGTAATGGGAATGTGTCTGGGGAAGAGGGGTCACACCTCATCAACAAGGGTACCTGCATAATGAATATTTGTATACCTAACCCTGAATCGTACTCCACATCTTTAAAATAAAAAAAATTAAAAGTTAGATAAAAAATAATTTCTGGCTTAGTTGAGGATTACACTTGAGTTGTAGACATGGAGAAAGGGGGAAATGATTTATGCTGCCAAGTGATCCAGCTAAAGTAGATATTTTCTGTATTTTTAAAATATTGTGCATCTTCTATTCTTTCAAATATAAATCCATTTTCCTGAAAGATAGTATGGTAATATGGTTGAGCTTGGTAAGAAAGAGTAAAGATTTATTCTCTTTTGTGCTGTATGAAACATCATTTGAATTGGTCATTTCAAATCTATTTTAAATAACATCACCTATTGAATATTTTCTGACAGTTTCCTTCATACGTAAGACATACATACATGTGATAAGAATACTGTCCATTATGAATGAAAATATGTCTTATAATTTTATACCGAGAAAAACAAGGATCCCATAAATGCAGTTGCCTACACAATGTTCAAAAGAAGAGAAAATGAAGGGTCACTACACAACTCATTACATGAAACAATTATAACCCTAAAAACCAGATTCAGCCAGACACGATGGCTTATGCCTGTAATCCCAGCATTTTGGGAGGTGTAGATGAGAGGATTGCCTGAGTCTGCAGGTTTGAGACCAACCTGGGAAAAATAGTGAAACCTCCTCTCTACAATAAATCAAAAAATTAGCCGGGCGTGGTGGTCACGCCTTGGTTCCAGCTACTTGGAAGGTTGAGGTGGAAGGATAACCTGAGTCCAGCAGGTCAAGGCTGCAGTGGCCTTGAGCAGCATGCCACTGTACTCCAGACTCTGAGTCCCCCCCCCAAAAGAAAGAAAGAAAGAAAAAAAGATCAGAGGAGGATAATATGAGAACCGAAAATTATCAGCAAATTTCACTTATAGCCATGTAATGACCAAGATACATTATTTACAAAATGCATCTAGTAACACATCAAGTATAGTGTCATCAGTTGGATTCATCTAAGACTTGCATGAACAGAATATTTATTAATATAACCCAATGCAGTACAGATTTTAAAAGAAAAAGGATATTATTACCTTAATAAATGTAGCACTAGAAAACAGCTACAGGGATCACTTCTCTATAGTGATCAGGAGGATATCCCCTAACAATTGATTTCATTTATCCTTGGCTATGCCAGTCAGGGAAAGGAGGCATTATTCACTCATTATAAAATATAAGATTTTGAGATGTCTTTTTATAAGATTAAGTAGCAAATATCATAAAGAATAGTATGAAAACATAGGATGAATTTTAAGTATCAAACTCTATGTTTTTTTACTCCATTCCTTCATTAATAAAGAGGAGCTAGAAATTATGTAAAGAAATAATGCAATCACAATTTTCTTACCATTCACCTAAATGAGTAGTTTTTAAATTTACTTTTAAAAATTAAAAGTAATTACAATTATGTATATGTATCAGGTACAACATGGTATTTTGAAATAAGAATACAATGTGAAATTATTAAATTGAGCTAATAAATACAAGCATTACCTCACATACTTGTCAATTTTTGTGATGAGAATACTTAAATTATTCTCTCTTTGCAATTTTTAAGAGTATAGCACATTGTTATTAACTACAGTTGTCATGTTGTACAATAGATCTTTTAAACTTATTTCTGCTACCTAATTGAAATTTTTATTCTTTGATAAACATCTCACCACTTTGTCCACCCTTATTTGCTAGACCCTGGTAACCACTATTCTACTCTCTGCTTCTATGAATTTGACATTTTCAGGTTAAATATATAAGGGAGATAATGCAGTATTTATCTTTCTGGATCTGGCTTATTTCATTTAATATGCTACTATTCAAAATCATCTAATTTTTGCATATGACAGGATTTCTTTCTCTTTATAAAACTAAATTTTATTAAATTGTATATAAGCCACTCATTTATTGATGGATGTAGGTTGATTCCATGTCTTGGTTATTGTGAATTTCATATCTGGGTTATTGTGAATAATGCAATATACACAGCAGTGTAGGTATCTTTGACATATTGATTTCATTCTGTTGGGGCCCAGAAACCAATGCACCCCACCCCACAAAAAAAGGCATTTTGACAAGTTGAATTGAAGAAAACTCAAGGTCCCTCTAACCTTCTCCCTGCCTGCTATGTCTTCCAAAGAAACTGCTTCCCCTTCCTGTTATTAAGCAAGCATATAATCAGATAAGCACTCATTGTGGAATTTTGTGGAGGAAGGAACAAGAAAGAATAAGGAAAAAAAAAAGCTTAAAAAGGAGTAGGTGATTAAAAAGATGTTACAAAGCAAGATTCTTGGTTACACCACTTGTCTATTTTCACTTTTATTGTCTCTGTTTGGGGGGTCAAATCACAGTAGTTCCTTTTGGTCTTCAGTTTTTTTTGGTCCCAAATAATAAGCTAACTTCCATAGTTAATTTTAAAAATTGTTTTCCTTCCAGAATCTCAAGTTCCTTGATTGCCTTTTTCTTCCTCTATGACCTTCACTCTATCACCACCATTTGTAAACTATGTATCCAAATAATTTAATTTTCAATTTTCTTTCTTCTTGGCAGCAAGAGAAAAAATGACATTTACACCGATCAGAGCCATAATATACTTATGATTTTTAACTTCAGAGGGAACATAAATATACTTGATAAAATTTAAGCATAATTAAGCAATTAAGCTTCAGAGTCTTCCAACTTCAGAGTCCTAATATAAACCATAAAGACATCCTACTATTCAAATAGAAATAAAAATGCATGTACAAACACTCCTGACTGTTCCTTCTTCTATTCTCTGAGTTTAAACTTCTGATGTAAAGATATGAATGGTAAAGTATTTGCAAAATGGCTTTTTTGTTAATTTTACTTTTCCTAATGTAATTATATATTTTTTTGTTTGTTTTTAAAGAACTCATTCAGTTTTCGCTTAGGCTGATGTCTGGAAGGCAAAGTCCAGCGCAACTCATGCAGAGAACCCTAAAGCAAAAAAAAAAAAAAAAAAAAAAAAAATCCATGAAATCTACCCAGGGCATGGTAAGACAAACTATTCTTATTAGTGTTAGTAAACTTGAATTTTCAAAGGCAAAGAATGAAGTCACAGAGACCAAAAGATGAGCATTTATTTTTGCAGAATTTTTGGAGTTCAATGGCCATTGCTCTTCCCTATCTTATTGAAAATATCATTATTCCCCAGAATAATGCTTATCTGCTCCCCTGCCCACCCCTTGTCATATTATTTTTGGAAATAGGTGACACCTTACACTAACACCTTTTTCCATTACAGCTTTTTTTATTACTAACGAATGAAATAACTCAGAGCAGACATAAAACAATGGTAAACTTTTTGTTTGAAACTGAGATGAATATCTAATAAATAGAATTATGAAGTCAAAATAGGCTATATATATACATATATATATATATTTGACTGAACTTTCATTTCATAGTTATGAATCTTTGCTCAAGAAAAAATATTCATTCAAACACATGTCATTAAAAATAAAAAATCGATAAGACTTATAGTTAGTTAATAGTGAAGAATAAACTAGTTAGCTTACTAACAGAGACTAGTAAGGGGATGATTAAGTAATTAACAGTTTGTGAATAATAAAGGATATATAGGTTCTATAATAATTTTGTTTCCCTAACACCATGCTACATGTTATCTAGCCATTATAGCCTGAGAAAAAATCTGATGCATATCTTAACTAAAATATATATGTACAATCTCTATTTTCAGTAACCAGAAACGAATTCAACAATGACATAAACTCAGAAATATAAAAAGTAAATCTTGTGAAATAATAACTTTAAAGATCTTAATGTGGGGTGAAGTTAAAAAAAATGCTTACAGTTTGAATACTACAGTTGAGATTTAATCCTTTGTCATTGGGATTTAATATTCTTTCAGTGATTAATTATCCAGCACATGTCATTCTTTAACAGTGCATATAGCTGGACACAGTAGCTCACTCCTGTAATTCAAGCACTTTGAGAGGCCGAGGCAGGAGGACAGTTGAGGACCAGTAGTTCAAGACTTAAAGCAAAACTTCTATCTCTACAAAATACAGAAAAATAAGCTGAGCACGGTGGCATATACTTGTAGTCCAAGCTACTCAGGAAGCTGAGGCAGGAAGATAGCTTGAACCTAGGATTTCAAGGTTGTAGTGAGCCATGGTCATGCCACCGCACTCTAGCCTGGGTGACAGATTGAGGTCTTGACTCAAAAAACAAAACAAAACAAAACAAAATATAAAACAAAAAACAGTGTATATAATGGCAAAGTTACTTATGTTTATTTATTGTTTTACTTATGTTTAAAGTGTATGTTTTCATGTGTGGAACTAGAGACAGTATAGTATGTAATGTTTAACTAAACATGTCTGCAAAGACTTGGTGGGTCTCTGCTCTGTTTCAAATGTTCACATGCAGTAAATAATCATAAATAAAATGATTTTTTGGTATTTATCTTATTTTTTACTTTTTAGATTTATAATTGTTTTAATTTATTACCTTTTTATAAGCTATTATCTTCTGATATATGTTTGGGTTACATATTCTGTGACTAGAAATAGAGAAACTATTTAGTAAATTAAATAATTGTTTTAATATTTGCCAAAATTATACTATGTAATAGAAGGAAAATACATGTTAAGAGTAAATAAGATTATTTTATGATAAATCATATCATGTGGACGAGAAAGGTGAAAAATGTGAAAAGGTCAGTTAAAATAATTTAATGATAATATACACAATAAAAAGGGAAAGCTGGTATGCAGTCCTATACATATATGCATGTATGTATATATGTATACTGCAACACAGAGTTTTGCTTTGTTTTGTTTGTCGTGTCTCATTCCACCACTTAGACTGGAGTACAGGTGCACACCTCCAAACCCAGATAATTTTTTGATTTTTTGAGGAGATGAGTTCTCACTATGCTGTCCAGGTTATTCTTGAACTCTTGGGCTCAAGTGATACTCTCATCTTGGCCTTTCAAAATGCGATATTACAGGTGTGAGCCACAACGTGTGGCCAGACACATGCTTCTCATATGCTTCTACACTATCTTGAAGCAAGTAACCCTCAAACTTTTACCAGAGTTAGCTCCTTTTGATCATATCTATCAGTTCAAGGGAAAAAAAAATTGCATGTCAAATCTGAAGTCTATTTATTTCTATGGTTTCATCTCCTACCCAATTCATCACTTCTTATATAATTTTTATATAATTTTTGTACATGCTCAGACTCTAACAACTCTACAACTTGAAAATGCTTTACTCCTATCATAATTGTTTCTTTTTTCTGTTTAGGCGAAAAATGTCCTACTCCAGATGCAGCTCAGATATCTTCATTGTGAACTACTTGTAAAGTCTTCCTAATCCTCCTAGCTTTCACCTCAGCTCTTTTACTATTCTCTTGTTATTTGTTCTTTATTATTTAGTCAGATTCACTAACCGCTCAGTTCTTTGAAGATAAGGGTCATTCCTTAAAAATCCTTATATCCTCAGCATCAACATTGACAAAGATTCTCTTATTGACCAAACTTTATTCAAACTCCTTTGACTTTTCTTGTTAAATAGCCCCTCATTTTGGATTTCTACGAATGTCTCTGCATTGTTCAATTTTAAAGAGAATCCTGCTAAGTCAGTTTCAGTTGAGCCAGTACTTATCAAAATCAATATCTGATCACTCTCAATATCTGACTGGGTTCTCATCATCCACCGTCCTGTAGATGATGTCTGATGACCCTCGCCTGCCTTTAGCAACAATTCTGTCCATTTGGTTTAGACAGAATCTTCCCTTCTTGTATTCAAAATTGAGAGCTCAGTTCTATACTGAGGTCTCTTCACCTATTACTATAGTTCCTGAATAAAATCTACTTTCACTACTTCATTGTCCAACTATGGTTTTTCTTGGCAAGATATATCATTCAATTAATATTTAAACTGAACAAAAATTGAAGGTGATTTGATAGAACCGATCTTTACCTCAGTTGACTGTGTTTGAGGACAGGGAAAAAAAGGAAAATGAGTTTTAAAAAAAATGTAGGAGAGTAAGCAATCTTAAGATATCCAGTACCTAGCAAATGATTTTGGAATAGAAAGAGATATAATTCAGGTAAGAAATTGTGGATTATTAACTGACAAAAAAATGCATGCATTCATATCATATCCTGACTTTTTAGTTTAGTTCATTTAAAATCAGTGCAAGTGAAATATGTAATAAATAACCAGTTGCAAAAATTGAGATAGGTAACTTTGATTTAGACTAAATATCCTTTATAATAATAGCATTTTTTAGATGCTATGATGCTTTAAGTAATTATCTGGCCCTGCCAAAAACAAGTATTTAAATAATCTTCAAGGAGAAGAAGAACATTTTCCTCATTATTTTTCCCAATAATTAATGAAAGCATTCATTTCCATATGTTTTATTGAGCTGCAGTAACTAACTACTCCCATTTTTCTCCTCCTCATCATCTGCTCAACAATAAACTCACAGAAATTATGACAATATTTTTCTTCATCATTTTACTAATGTCTATGCACTATTTTTATATTGATTTATATAACATTAAGTCAAATTATGTGTATGGCCAATCTTGTACAAGAGATAGTTATTCAGATTAATTGACATTAATATATTGCTTTTACTTCTTTCATGTGGGCCCTACATACCAACTCAGATCCAAATGATAGGACATGTAATACTAGTGAATTTATTATAAAAGATGACAAAGCTCAAAATTAGCAATTGATATCTAGGAAATTATTCCTTTGATTTTTCTTTGATTGAAATTTTTCCCTCTTTTATAAAAACATTTAGTCAAAGTTTTGATCGTAAATAATTATGAAGATTATTGTAACTAACAATAGCTAAACTGCATATAACTAAACTCTATGTATGTGCTGCAAATTTGTGGACACTCGATTAATCTATAACTTCCATTAACACTTTAGTGACATCACTGTAATATAAGAAGCAATAAGAAATAATTTTCTTTTCTGATTCCTTCCAGTCTGAGTCCTCAAGTAACATAACCTTGAACTCAGTCTAACAGTGATAGTAGATATGAAGTGGGGGGGGAGGGGTGAAAGAAAATACACATTGACCTTTTTTGCAGAAAAGTCAGAATTTGAAGTCAGTGCGTGCTTAAAGGAGAAATAACAGAGTTAATTAGAATGTATATATGTGAAGCACCTTCTATTCAAAATGTACTTGCCTCAAGTGATATTTTATATGTGCCATCAGAGTCCAAATAATTAAGCAGAATTTGTTCTTTCCTTGATTAATTTTTGTTTTTGTGAAAAAAAATTATTCATACAAATATTCTAAATTTTATATTCTTCATTTGAAAATTAAAGGCAATGATCATATATACATAACAGATGGTTAGATATAATGAAAACACTATAAACTAGTAGCTACCAAGTTTAAGATATGTGAAATAAATAAAATTACTTGAGTGTATGAAAATACATGAATAGCCTAGATATCTTGAATTAATTTTTGTGAACTGGCATCAATATATTTTCTTCCTTAATATTTTGCAAATGTAGGAAACTATTAGTAGTTAGATTGCATTGTTAGTAATCCTCTGTTACTCTTTTCTATGTAAGCTTGATATACGATTGTACTATATGTCAGACACTGAGGTAACTGTTAGATGTATAAGTCTTTGCTTTCTTTAGGTATACACTTAAAGTAGTAAAAAGAGACATTAAATGATCAAAAGATTTAAGAGGCTGTGTTCACACCTGTAATCCCAGTGCTTTGGATGGCCGAGGTGGAAGGATCACTTGAGGTCATGCATTCAAGAAAAGCCTGGGCAACATAGTGAGACTTTGTCTCTTGAAAATAAAAATCAAAAGTTAACTCAGAATGATGACATCCACCTGTAGTTCCAGCTACTTAGGAGACCATGGTGGGAGTATTATATGAACTCAGGAGTTAGAGGCTGCAGTGAGCTACGATCATGGCACTGCACTCCAGCCTGTGCAATAGAGTGAGACACTGTCTCAAAATAATAATAATAATAATAATTAAGAAATAAATCATTTATAGCAAGTACTACAGAAGGGAAAAAAGACAACTTGATATGAGATCGTTATAAGGTAGTTATATTTAAAATAGCTAGAGAGGGTCATTCAAAGAGAGTGACAAGATGACCCATGGATTAACAGAAGGAAACATCAAAAGAAAAGTTAAAAGAGTTAGTTTGGTGGTGTGCGGGTGTGTATGGCTTTCTTTCAAAACAATGGAAGCATATGCAAAGGACCTGAGGCAGAAAAAAACCTCAAATATGGGCTGATTAGTGGATATTAAAAAAATAACATCTGGCTGTTTTGCAGGGAATTTATTATGAAGATGCAGAAGTACAGTGTGTAGCTGTTAGTAGAATGAGAGAAAATGTCCGTACAAGAGATATTTTTATGTTGTATAAACAAATTAAGCTCCTGATGAATAGAAATTGGAAGTGAGTGTGCAAGAAGTGTCAACAATGATTCTCAGTAACTTGACTTTCATAGAATTGACAGTGACTGTCATGAAGAAGCTGGAAAGAAAATAAGTTTTAAGAGAAAAATGTTATATTTTAGAAATAGTTAATGAAAATGCATATGAAAAAATACCAAATAAGAGACTGATAGTACTTACTGAATATAGTACATAGTTCTATGCTATCTATAGATATTTGGGAATAATCAATAGTTGGAAGAATATAAAGGAATGAATCTAGGGAAATAGTCTAAATGAGAGAGACATTAAGATGTAAACTGAAGTTTTAAGAGTTATAGCATTCAAATGCCAAATTCAAGAGGAGTGTTCAACAAAGTTGCCTGTGAAGGAGTGGTCACAAATCTCCTAGAAAATAAAGAGATAGTGGTGGTGCAGAAAACAATAGATAAAAGATGTTCTATGAATGAATAAATCAGTAATAGTGACAGCCCTAGATTTTTTTTTTTTTTTTTACATATGAGAGCCTTAATAAAGACATCATGAAATTGAAGACAGAGAGAGTAGACATAGGGGACTGGTTTAACTTATAGTCCATGCTTATTTGCTGTGGATTGAAGAGGAGATAATGAAAAACATGGGAATGTATAGTTTCCCCAAGCCTTCCCTTGGTAAGGCAGATTTCTTTAAATTCTGCTTAGAATTTTAGATAAAGACATGTTTATTTTTAGCAAGAAGAGCATTTGGATACATTGTCTTGACCAGTTTCAATATAACATTGTGGGTATTAGCCAGAGTAAGGGGGGTTGGAAAAGGATGAGGTGAGTCGTAAAGAAAAAATTGTCCATAGACCTCACTTGAGACCACAAAGAAAAGCTACTATTAAAAATTACTGGTCCTGCTTAGTGACTGTTGCTTGCAATCCCAGTACAGAAGGGATTGCTGGAGGCCAGGGTGTCGAGGTCAATCTGAACAACATGGTAAGATCCCATTTGTACCAAAAATAACTGGAAAAAACAAACAAACAAAAATTAGCCGGATGTTATAGCACATGCTTGTAGTCCCAGCTACTTGGGAGGCTGAGGAGGAAGGAACACTTGAGCCTGAGAGGTTGTGGCAGCTACAGTGAGCTGTGATCATGTCACTGCACTCTAGCCTGTGCAGCAGAGAAAAACCCTGTTTCTAAAATAAAAATAAATAAATTACTGATGCCAAAGTGAGGAAAACAAATATCTATAATTTTTAATAAAAGTTTCTGTGATCTAATAGGAGGTCAATGAACAGATTTTGTTTGCTTGTTTCTGTCTTTAGTAGGCGCCTTGATACCTACTTTTCCTGCTTATTTATATCCCAACTTTCATTTCAATAGCTGGCCCAAGCTCATCAAAAAGTCTCTCACTCTTGAATGTTTGTGGTGCTTATTTCACTATTACTTATCATGGTGACTCCACATTTCACACCCTTACCCCTCCACACACAAATAATATTTTAATATACAAATGTTTATTTTATACGCACTCTGAAAAAACATGAGATAACAATAAAAGCACATTATTGAGGGCATTTTCTCTTCCTGGGCTGTCCAACATGTGAATTCATTTAACATATTTCCAAAATGTCCCACTATGTATATCTTGTTGGGAGAAGAGTTCACCTCCTACTTTAGAAGATAAAAGAGTTTTTTTCTAGCCATTCTGACCCCCAAGGTATGGGCGCAGTGTCTAAACTTGACCTGAAATCAAAAATTTTATTCTGAAGTTAGGGAAATATGGAAATAGCAGCAACAGCAGACAATTCAGTTACAAAAGGCAGCAGGGTAAGTTTCCAAAGTTGAGGACTCATGTGATACAGGCAGCTATAGTTGTGTGCCCCAATTCATTCTTATGTGGCCTGATTTTCTCACTATCTTTTCAGTGAATTGTTTCTTTGCCATTATTATCCAGAGTTATTTTTCCAGTCTTACAAATAAAAATCTAACAAATGCACTCAATTATTATAAGGCAAACATCTTTAAATAACAAGATTTTGTGTTATGTACCCCTCATTCATATATTGAAGACCTAACTCCCAGTTCCTCAAAATGTGACTTTCTTTAGAAATGGGGTTATTGTATATATAATTAGTTAAGACAAGGTTACACTGGAGTTGGATGAGCCTCAAATGCAATATGACTATTGTCTTATAAAAAGAAGAAGACATCTGAATACAAACATACACAAAGAGAATCTCATATAAAGATGAAGGTAGAGATCAAGGTGAAGATTCTGCATGTCAAGGAGTACCAAAGCTTACCAGAAACCACTAGAAACTAGGAGATGAGACTAGGGAAGATACTTTCTTACATCCTCAGAAGGAACCAGCCCTACAGCTGTCTTGATCTCACAGTTCCAGCCTCTAAAACTATGAGACAATAATTTTTGTTGCTATTTAAGTTGCTATATTTGTGGTACTTTGTTATGATAGTCTTGGCAAACTAATAGAGTTAGTAAATCATACATTGTTTTCTCTATATAAAGAAAATCCCTTAGCCAATCTGGCATGTGAACTGAGTTACCAAAACCATAAAGATCACAGACTAGGACAAAGCTTTTCAACTTTGTATGTATTAGACATAAAATAAATAAAATTCCCACTTAGTAAAGAGTGAACATTTTGTCACAAGGGGATATTTGTTACTCTAGATGATAAAGTCTAAAAGAAGCTTAGGAAGGGTATTTGTACAGGGAGACAAGAAATTGCCTTGGAAGAAATTTCTTTTAAATGGTGAAGGCACGGACACTCTCTCTGCTCCTGAGAAGTATATTGTGTGTATATTGCTCTGCTCTTAGCTCCACTGTTATTATTGATCTGGGTAGTGGGAGGAAAGAGAAATTGAAGAAAAAGAGCAAGTGATAGATGAATTTTGAAATTGAGGGCATGGATCAATAAATAAGAAAAAATAATTCTAAATAGAAGAGAGGTGCAAGGGTAAAGTGGAATTTTGCTGAGGCAAGGCTACATGAAAAGCAAAAACCAGAGGGGGAAAAGTGGCAAATTTAAATTCCATTGGTCATTCTAGTTCATGAATATATGCTCCCTGGAGTGAGATGACTCAAGTCTATGATGCTATTGTTGGTTTCAGTACATTAGCATTTTGCCATACTGAGCTATTCAATGACTTTAAACAAATCTACTGTTTTTAGTTGGTCTACCTAAATAAAAACATAGTGTTTACTTAGTCTAATTAGCAACAAACACAAGTAATTTTGACCCTTTGAATTTTTAACTTTATTTTGTGAATATATATTTGAATCTAGAGCTAATGATTGGTGTTTCAGAAAGTCAAACTCATGTGGCTCTAAGATAAGTGCTTAGGTTAGAGCAGGAAAGTTTTAATGTATTTGATCTACATTATGAGTGGGTGATTCCAAGAAACTTGAAAGATGATTTTCCACCTAAAAATATTTAAAAGTTTTCTAGTACTACCCAAGTCACTCAGAAGGATCATTTAAAAAATATATATTTCATGTCCAGCAAGATGGCAATGGAACAGGTTAGACTGTGAGGGTCTCTGCAAAAACGAGCATTCATAAGGACCCTCTCTGTATGAATGGGTGTGTGTTGGTGGGTGAGTAAAAGTCTGTCTGAGGGGAGATTTTGGTTCATGCACCTGGAGATATCCTTCAAAGGTGACTGCCACCTCCACCTCCCTGAGATTGGAGCCCTCTGCGAGCAGGATCATCTGCTGTTCTCAGGGCTCTCCTGAGAAGATGCAGTGGAAAGGAGCAGATTATCACCACCTGGCACCTGGCTCACACCATCACCTGGGACAGCAGAGAAGCATGATCCCCAGGATCCGTGGAGAGGGCAGGGGAAAGCTGGAAAGGAGCCCCACCTCCAGTAAGGAAACACCAACTGGCACCATTTTCTCTGTCCTGGGACCAGACAGAGACTTGTATTGTACTACCCAGCTCTGCCCAGCCTCCAACTAACCCAAACTCTTAAGCACATAGAAAAGAAACTTTAAAACACAGAATAAAATCTCCAGGAGATGAGCAGTTATTTCAGGAGACTGAACCTAAGATTAATTGAAATCCCTGAGGCAGATAGAGAGACAAGGACCAACCTGGAATAAACACTCCATGAAATTATCTAACAAAACTTTCCTTATCTCATCAGTGACACTATTGATCAAACACAAGAGATTCAGAGAACCCCTGCAAAACAACAAATGAGAAGACCAACTCCTGGACACATAGTAACTCACCTACACAAAGTCAGTATAAAAGAAAAAATGTTAAAGGCAAAGAGGTCAGATTACCTACTGGGAAAGACCAATTAGAATAGCAGCAGACTTATCTACAGAAACACTTCAGGCTTGGAGAGCTAGGATCTCAATCTTCAAATTTCTCAAAGAAAACAACTTCAACCAAGAACTACCTATCCAGATAAGCTACACTTCATCAGTGATGAAGAATTAAAATCCCTCCCAGACATTCATTCCTTAAGAATTTACACTGCCTCCAGATCATCTCTACAAGAAACACTTAAGAAAATATTAAACACAGAAGAAAGGAAAAGAATGACAACGCCCTTTCCAAGAAAGCAGGAAAAAGATTGAAAACACACATGAATTCACCTCAAAATCAAAAGAAAGACAATAAACAACAGCAGCAGCAACAACAAACTCTCTAACAACTTCATGACAGGGATAAACTCTCACATTTCAATAATTAGCCTGAATATGAATGGACTAAATGCACCACTAAAAAGATATAAAATGGCAAAATGGATAAAATATCATGAGGCAACAATATTTGTCTCCAAGAGATTCATCTCACCAGAAAGGACACTCACAGACTCAAAGTAAGAGGATGGGAAACAAAATTTCAGGCACATGGAACACAAAAGAAAGCAAGAGTTGTGGTCTTAATATCAGACAAAATACCCTTTAAGCTATCAAAGATTTTAAAAGATATGGAAGGTGACTACACAGTGATAGAAGGCTCAATTCATCAACAAGAAATATCCATCCTAAATATATTGGCACCTAACATAGAAATACCAACTTTCATAAAGCAACATCTAGGTAAATTTTAAAAAGATATTGACTCTAACACTATCATAACTGGGGACTTAAATATCCCACTCACCCTAGACAGATAATCAAGACAAAACATCAACCAGGAGATCCAGAACCTCAATGTGATGCTTGACCAAATGGACTTAATTGATACCGACAAAACACTCCACCCAACAACAGAATATTCATTCTACTTATCACCGCATGGAATGTACTCTAACATCAATCACATCCTTGGCCATAAACCAAGCATAAATGAATTTCATAAGATTGAAACACTGCCATGCACATTCTCAGACCACAATGGAATAAAAATAGATATCATCAACAACAAATTTCCCCCAAATCTCACAAAGACATGGACACTAAATAGCATGATGCTAAACAATTCCTGGGTCAACAAGGAAATCAAAACAGAGATGAAAAGATACCTGGAAACAAATGAAAATGAAGAAACATTTTTGTTAATTGTGGAGTACATTTCAGAGTTAGGTGTGCAAATACTCATTGTGCACGTAACCTTGTTGATGAGGTGTGCCCCTCTTCCCCAGGCAGTCTCCCACTACTCTTACTAAAACCTCTGGGATGCCATGAAGACATATTAAGAGGGGAACACATACTTCTACAAACACACATGAAAAAAATGGAAAGATCACAAGTTAACATCCTAACAAATCACCTAAGCAAGCTGGAAAAGCGAGTAATAAAAGTACTAACTCAGCACAAGAATCCATATCACCAAATGAAAACCCAAATTCTTGACAAAGAAGACAAAAATATATATATAAAAAAAAATGAAACAAAAAGCTGGGTCTTTGAAAGAATAAACAAGACTGATGAATCCCTAGCTAGACTGACTAAGAAAAAGCGAGAAAAAGCCCAAATTAGCATAACCAGAAGTGCAAAAGATCAAGTCAGAACTGACCCCAAAGAAATACTAAAGATTATCAGAGACTACTATGTACACTTGTATGGAAACAGACTTGAAAATCTAAAGGAAATGGAGGATTTTCTGACATCACATAACCTCCCCAGGTTGAAACAAGAAGAAATTGAGATCCTAAATAGACCAATAACAATTCAAGAAATTGACTATGTCATAAGAAAACTATCTACAAAAAATGTCCGGGACCAGTTGGCTTTCCAGCAGAATTCTACAAAACACACAAGGAAGAACTGACACCAATCCAATTGAAAGTATTCCAGGCAATTGAGAAAGATGGAACTCTCCCCAAATCTTATTATGAAGCCAACATCACATTGATATCCAAACCAGGTAAAGATCCAACAGGGAAAGAGAACTACAGGCCAATATCCTTGATGAACAATGATGCTAAAATTCTCAACAAGATCCTACCAAACTGGATTCAACTACGTATCTCAAAAATCATCCACCATGACCAAGTATGCTTCATTCCCAGGATGCAGGGCTGGATCAACATCCGCAAGACCATAAACGTAATCAAACACATCAAGAGATGTTAAAACAAAAGTCACATGCTTATGTCATTAGATGTGGAAAAGGTTTTTGATAAAATCCAGCACCCCTTCTTAATAAAAAATCCCAAATATCTAGGCTTAGATGGACTATACCTCAAAATTGTAAGAGATGTCTATGAGAAACCCACAGCTGGCATAATGCTAAAGAGACAGAAATTGGAAACATTTTCCCTGAAAACCAGAACAAGACAAGGATGCCCACTCTCACTCCTCCTTTTCAACATAGTTTTGGAAATCCTAACCAGAGCAATCAGACAAGATAAGGAAATCAGGAGTACCCAATTAAGTTATCACGCTTTGCAGTCGATATGAATCTATACCTTAAAAACCCAAGAGAATCTGTCAAACACCTCCCTCCACCGACAAAGGACTTTGGTAAAGGTTTGGGGTATAAAATAAATGTGCAAAACACAGTTGAATTTCTATACACCAATAATATACAAACAGAAACCCAAATAAAAAGCACAATTTCATTCATATTAGCCACACACACACACACACACACACACACACACACACACACACACACACATACACACACACACACACACACAAGAAATTTCTTGGTATCTTCCTTACCAGAGAAGTCAAAGAACTTTACAATGAAAACTATAGAACACTGCTCAAAGAAATCAAAGATGACCACAAACAATTGAAAAAATAGTCCATGCTCATGGATTGGAAGAATCAATATTGTTCAGATGTCCATCCTATCCAAGGCAATCTATGGATTTAATGCAATACCCATTAAATTTCCAGCAGCATTCTTCTCAGACCTTGAAATGACACTGCAGGAATTCACATGGAAACATAAATGACCATGAATAGCCAAAACAATCGTCAGGAAAAAAAAAAAAGCAAGAAGTATCACACTCCCAGATGTTAAACTTTATTATAAAGCTGCAATAATCAAAACAGTCTGGTCTACAAGAACAGGCATGTAGATCAACGGAACAGGATAGAGATTCTGGAAGCAAAACCTCAATTTCTCAACCAACTCATCTTCAACAAAGCATCTGCCACCGACCACTGGGGAGAGGAGAACCTATTAAGTAAATGGTGCTGGGAAAACTGGCTGATCACATGCAGAAGATTAAAACAAGACCCCTATCTATCACCATACACAAAAATCAACTCTAAATGTATCAAAGAGCTCAATGTAAGACCTCAAACTATAAGAACCTTAGAAAATGCAGGAGACGTCCTTATGGAAATTGGAAGTGGCACCAATTCCTGCTCAAAACCCCAAGTGCCCATGTGTGATGTCATCACACTGACAAGCATCTGCAAAGATAAATAAGTCATCAGGAGAGCAGGGAGACAGCTCTCAGACTGGGAAAATATATTTGCCAACTGTATATCTGACAAAGTCCTAACATCTAGGATCTATAAGAAATTCAAATGTGCCGAAAAGAAAACAAAAAAAGAAAAAAAAAATCCCATTACAAAGTGAGCCAAACATATGAATAGACACTTCTCAAAAGAAGATATGCAAGCAGCCAACAAATACATGAAGAAATGTTCAGTCTCACTAGTCATCAAAGAAATGCAAATTAAAACTACACTGAGATACCTCCTAACTCTAGTCAGGATGGCAATCATCAATAACTAAAAAAACAACAGATGTTTGAGAGGATGTGGGAAAATGTAACGCCTTTACACTGTTTGTGGGAGTGTAATCTAATACAACCTCTGTGGAAAACAGTTTGATGATTCTTAAAAGATCTAAAAATCGACCTTCCATATAACTCTGCAATCTTCTTACTGGGAATATACCTGGAGGAAATCAAATCACTCTATGAAACTCCAACTCAAAAAAAAAAAAAGGAAAAGAAAAAGGTACCTGCACACGTATGTTTATTGCAGCATTGTTCACAATAGCAAACACATGGAACCGATTGTGCTGCCTATTGGAAGAGGACTGGATAAAAAAAAAAATGTGGTCTATACACATGATGGAATATTAAGCAGCCATAAAGAATAACAAAATTATGAACTTCACAGCAACTTGCATGGACTTAGAGTCTAGAGTACTGAATGATCTATCACAGAAACAAAGAACTGAGAATCACATCTTCTCTCTCATAAGTGGACCTTGATCCATTATTGCAGTACTATAAGAAAGGGATTGGCAGTATTGGGAAACTGGTGGTTGGGGCCGGGGGGTTCGGATTGGCAGTGGTCGGAATCTGCCAGGAAAGGGGGGCACACCTCATCAACAAGGGTACCTGAATAGTGAACATTTGTATACCTAACCCTGAATTGTACCCCACATCTTTAAAATTTAAAAAATTTATAAAAGAAATATATATATATTTCATCAAAAATATATTTCATTCTTTATTATTTCTGCATGCTACAATTTTGTGTGAGAACAAATGAAAACAGAAGTGATAAGAAAATGTAAATTATCAAACACTGAGTTTTGCAACAGGAAAATTATGTTTCTATTCTCAAATTTTAAAAACAAAAATTATAAGTACTCAGAATTTTTATTTGACTTCTGTAATCATATGTATCAGATAACTAAGAACAGATGCCAAGAGAGGTGACTTTTCAGTTTGGATAAAACATCTCTTATTTTTTATTGCTCACATGGCACTTTGGCACGTAGTAGTTCTGTTGATCCTGAGAGTAATTTCGTAACTCTTACAAAGCAAAGATCAATATGTGCATTTTACAAATAAAGAAAGACTCAGAACAGTAAACTGGCTTACCAAGGAGAAAAGCACCATTGGAATCAAAAGAAAGCAAAGCTTAGGATTTGAACTCTCCTGCCGTTTACTCTATGTGACATGAAATGTTCAATTTGAAAGATCTGCCACCCAAGGCAAAATCTTTCATTTGGAAGTGTATTTATTTTGTAATTGTACAACTAAACACAACCAAAAGATAGTTGCAATAAGTTCTACATGGTAATCAGCACAACTACAGAAGTAATTAAATACATTTCATTGTTTTAGAAGACAATGTTGTGTTACAAAACCCTGCATCACTTCTGCTAATTTTGTAAAAACTCAGAAAAACATATCTGAATACGTGAGTGCTATGGTCTGAATGTTTGCATCTCTGCAAAACTTATGTATTGAAATCCTAACTTCCAAACTCATGCTACTAGGAAGCTGGGGCCTTTGAGGTGACTAAAGCATGAGATTAGTGCCCTTAAAAAAGAGGCCCTAAGCCGGGCTCAGCGGCTCAGCCTGTTATCCCGCGCCTTTGGGAGGCTGACGTGAGTGGATCGCCTGAGTCCATTGGTTCGAGACCCGCCTGGGCAGCGAGATCTCACCTCTACAATAAATCAAATTAAAAAATCAGCTGGGCGTGGTAGCGCATGCCTATAATTCTGGCTACTTGGAAGGCTGAGGCGGAAGGATCACTGGAACCCAGCAGGTTGAGGCTGTGGTGGCCGGGAGTGGCCACTGCACTCCAGTCTGGGCAACAGAGTGAGACTCCAACTCAAAAAAAAAAGAGGCCCTAGAGAACTGCCTTGCTTCTTATGCATGGGAGAAAATAGGAAGAAGGTACCGACTATGAATCAGGAAGTAGCCCTCACCATATACAAAATCTGCCAGTACTTTGATCTTGGACTTCCCAGTCTCCAGAACTGTGGGAAATTAATATCTATGGGTTACCAAGTTTTTTGATGTTTTGTTATGGTATCCCAGACAGTGGTAATATGTGTCATGGTAGAGTAATGAGGTAAAAACACAGGAAGAGGGATAGAAAGAGTTGAAAGTTGTATTTAATTACTTAATTTTTTGCAAAATCCAATGAAATATAAAATAAAGTGTGTTACACAGGTTATTGTTTTTACTTACTGTGCTGTTCATGCATGATAAATATTTGATAAATTTTGGACATGTTCTATTCAATAAACTAGGCTTATTTGACAGAAAAATGATTCAATAGAAAACAGCTCCTAATTTCCTTCTTTTTTATCTTTTATTTAATTATTTTGATACATTATATTTGTACTTATTTATGGAGTACATGTGAAATTTTGTTTTATGAATGAATTGTGTAATGATAAAGTCAGGATATTTAGAATATGTATCAGTTTAATATTTATCATTTCCAGATGGTATATAAATTTAATCCTCTTTCTAGCTATTTTGAAAATATAATACATGGTTGTTTGCTACAGTCACCATGGTATCAAACTTTAGAACTTCTTCCTCCTGTCTAACTCTATGTTTATATGCAAAAAACTCTTCATCCCCCTGGGGATCCCAATTTCTAGCACTGTAAATGAATTTAAGTAGATCACAGGATACTGGCTTAAGAGATCTTATGTAATACCTGATTTCCACAGTTCATTTTGTAAATGAAGAAACTGAATCCCAGGAATGCCCATGTTAAAAAATTTCAGACTCAAGATTCATGTCCATGCTTCCTTTGTTTTTGCAATTTCAATTACATCTTACTCTTGTGATATTTAAAGATTTCCCAGTACTGGAAAATAGTACTTTAAGACACAGTAATACTGCTGCTTTGTTGTTTAACAAAATTTTCTCACTTATTTATTCTGCAAAGAGATAATTTTCAGGAAAAAAATCCCCAAAAAAAGAACCCCTAAAATAACAACAATTTGGGGTCAACATTTCTGATGAACAGAACTGAAATGAAAGTTATGCAAAATAGTAGTCCAGGCGAGAAGAATGGGAACATTCTAAAGTTCAATGAAGGATCATAAATGAGATTTCTTAACTCAAAGCTGAAAATGTATGCATGACATAAAATTTAATTTTTGTTTTTTATTGTTTTAAAAGATTGGAATGAGTTTATATAATTTTTTATTTTAATGATATGGGATACAATTCAGGATTAGGTATACAAATTATTACTGTAGAGGTAAATTTGAGCCTCCATTTGATCCCCACTTTGCCTGGTTTGAGGTCAGGTACCCTTATTGATGCTATGTGCCAATCCCCACTGGCAGTTTCCAGCTACTGACAACCCCTTTCTTATTGTATGATGGTAAACGTTCAGAATCCGCTTAAGAGTGAGACAATATACTACTCAGTTCATTGTTTCTGTGATAGACTCTAAGTTGCTGCAAAGTCAATAATTTTGTTCTTCTTTATGGCTCTGCAATATTCCATCATGTATAGTATCACTTTTTAAAAAAAATCAATTCCAGATTCGATGACCAACATTGTTGGTTCCGTGTTTTTGCTATTGTAAATAGTTCTGCGATAAACATGTGTGTTCAGGTATCTTTTTTGTAGAGTGATTTAATTTCCTCCAGGTATATTCCCAGAAGGGGGATTGCTGGGTCATAAGAAAGGTCAATTTCTATGCCTAGGTGTTCACGGGTTTTTATCAAGAAGGGATGCTGGATTTTATCAAAAACTTTTTCTGCATCCAATGATATAATCTATGGTTCTTGTTTTTACATCTGTTGATGTATTTAATTACATTTATGGTCTTGTGGATGTTCAATCAGCCCTGCATCCCAAAAATGAAGCCTACTTGATCATGGTAGATGATTTTTGAGATGTGTCATTGAATCCAATTTGCTAGAATCTTCTTGAGTATTTTTGTGTCTATGTTTATCAGGGATATTGGCCTGTAGTTCTCTTTTTTATTTGGGTCTTTACCTGGTTTAGTTATCAGTGTGGTGTTAACTTCATAAAATGATTTGGGGAGAGTTCTGTCTTTCTCAATTGCCTATAATACTTTTTTTTTTTGAGTTGGAGTGTCATTCTATTACACAGGCTGGAGTATAGTGGCACGCTCACGGCCACTGCCACCTTCATCTGCTAGGCAGGTGATCCTTCCACCTCAGCATTCCAAGTAGCTTGCAATACAGGCACGCATCACCATGCCCAGTTCATTTATTTTATTTATTGTAGAGACAATGTCTCGCCAAGTTGCCCAAGTTTGTCTCAGACCCATGGGCTCAGGCAATCCTGTCCCAAAGTGCTGGGACTACAGGTATGAGCCACCACGCCCAGTCTGGAATACTTTTCATAGAATTGGTATTAGCTCCTCCTTGTATGTTTTGTAGAATTTCACTGGAAATCTATCTGGTTCAGGGTTTTTCTTTGTAGGTAGATTTCATATGACAGAGTCAATTTCCTGGGTTATTGGTCTATTTGGGATCTCAACTTCTTCTTGTTTCAACCTTGGGAGGCTGTGTGATGCCAGAAAATCATCTATTTCAATTAGGTCATTGAGTTTGTTTCCATATAGGTGGAATTATAGTCATCTTGTGATTTGATCTTTAGCATTTCTGATTGTGCTTACTCGGGCTTTTTCTCTTCTTCTTGATCATTCTGGTTAGGGGCCCAACAATTTTTTTTTTTTTTTTTGAGTTGGAGTCTCACTCTGTCGCCCAGACTGGAGTGCAGTGGCCGCTCCCGGCCACCGCTTCCTCGACCTGCTGGGCTCCGGCGATCCTTCCGCCTCAGCCTTCCAAGTAGCTGGAACTACAGGCGCGCACTACCATGCCTGGCTAATTTTTTTGATTTTTATCGTAGAGATGAGGTCTCGCCAAGTTGCCCAGGCGGGTCTCGAACCCGCGGGCTCGGGCAATTCACTCACCTCGGCCTCCCAAGGCGTGGGATTACAGGCTGAGACACCGAGCCCGGCAACAATTTTGTTTATCCTGTCAAAGAACCAGATTTTTGTCTCATTCTTTTTTTTTTCCTATGGTACTTTTGTCTTCTATGTCCCAATTTGGATTTTTACTTTGGTGATCTGGATTCTTCTGCTGAAGTTAGAGTTTTGATGCTCTTGCCTTTCCAGCTATTTAGGAGATTTGTGAGGCCGTTAACTTGTTCTCTTTCTATTTTCTTGATGTGTGTTCTTAGAGAGATAAATTCCCTCTCTGTACTGTTTTCAAGGCATCTCAGAAGTTTTGGTAAGAGATTTCCTAGTTTTCATTTGTTACCGTAAATCTTTTAATTTCTGTTTTGATTTCTCTGTTGACCCAGTAGTTGTTCAGCATCATGCTGTGTAGTGTCCATGTCTTTGTGGGTTTTTGGTGAATTTTGTTGGTGTTGATATTTATTTTTATTCCACGGTGATTTGAGAAGGTGCATGGCAGGATTTCACTGTTTGAAATTTGTTTATACTTGATTTATGGCCAAAGATGTGTTCAATCTTAGAGTACATTTCATGTGGTGATGAGTAAAATGTATATTCCGTGGTTATTTGATAGTGTGTTCTGTAGGTATCTACTAAGTCCATTTGGTCAAGCATCAAGTGAAGGTTCTTTATCTCTTTGTTAATTTTTTGCCTCAATGATCTATCATGGTTGTTAGTGTGGTATTTAAGTCTTCAGCTATGATAGTGTTAGAGTCAATATCTTGTTTTTGTTTACTTAGTAGCTGCTTTATAAAAACTGGTGCTCCTGTGTTAAGTGTATGTATGTTTAGAATAGATATTTCTTATTGATGGACTGAATCTTTTATCTATTATGTAGTGTCCTTCCTTATCTTTTTTAAATTTTTGATAGCTTAAAGGTTGTTTTGTCTGATATTTAGATAGCAATTCCTGCCTTCTTTTGTGATCCATTCACCTAGAAATTCGTTTTCCATACTCTAACTTTGAGTCTATGGGCATCTTTCGTGGTGAGATGAGTTTCTTGGAAATAGCAAATTTCTGGGTCACATTTTTTAAGCCAGTTTTTCATTCTTTGTCTTTTCAGTGGTGCATTTAGTCCATTCACATTTAGGTTGATTATTGAAATGTGAGAGTTTGTTCATGTCATAATGCTCTTATAAGAGTGTTTCGTTTTCATTTAGCTTTTGTGCTCATATATGTGTGTGTTTTCATTTTGCTGGTATGCTGTGTATTTGCTGCCTTTGTATTTGTTTGCGATCTTGTGAAGTATATGGACTTTCTTTTGCTTCTTTTTTTTCCTGTGCAAAGCACCTTTTAAGCATCTACTTTAGAGCTGGTCTCGAACATCATATTCTCTTAGGGATTGGATATCTGGGAAGGATTTTAATTCTCTCTCACTGACAAAGCTTACCTTGGCTGGGTAGGAATTTCTTCATTGCAATTGTTCATCTCTGAGAATATTAAAAATTGTGGTCCAACTTCTTCTGGCCCGTTTCTGAAGATAAGTCTGCAGCAATTTTGATTGGTCTCCCCATGTAGATAGTCTGACTTTTTCTCTTGCTGCCTTCACGATTTTTTCTTTTATACCCACTTTGTGTAGGTAACTTATTATGTGTTTAGGGGTTGATCTTCTTATAAGATGTCTTGCAAGAGTTCTCTGAATCTCTTGTGCTTTTATAGTCATCTCTCTGGTCAGATGAGGGAAGTTTTCTTGAATGACCTTATGGAATGTTTGCTCCAAGGTATTTTGTTTCTCCTTCTATTTCTGATATTCTGATCAGACATAGGGTTGCTTTCTTGATAAAATTGCACATCTCTTGGAGAGTTTCTTCTTTCTTCTTAAATTTCTTTTTCTGTAAATTCCATATTTTGGTTTTCCAGCTCTGAGATTATTTCTTCTGCTTGGCCAATTCTGCTTCCCTTGCTTGTCAGTCTGTTATTTACTTCTTAGATGGAATTCTTTATTTCTGTTATTTTTGAGTATGTTTTCTTGAGTTTTCCCAGTGTTAAATTTCATTTAGTTTTAGCCCTTGTATTTCTTGATTTTTATTCATTCTATCCAATGATTCTCTCATATCTGTAGGTACCTTCTGGGTACTGTCATTCTTGGAGATAGTCATTGTTTGTGATCCAGTAGCTGTTCTTTCTAGCACTGACTCTTTGCTTGGTTTCTGGTGGTAAGTAGAAGTTCTTCACTGGTTTTTCTTCATCTGTAGCAGTTCTCCTATCTTTATCTTTAATTCATTGCTCAGTGAAAAATAGAGAAACATTCACTTCTGACATTTGCTCTACCTTTTGTCTTTCTTTGAGTTAGGACTCCCAGTTTGTTCAATTATGAAGCAGGGCCGGGGGTTGGGTGTGGTGCTCTCTTTACAATTTTGAGCACTAACCAGGGGGTGAAAGGGCTGCAAGGATTCAGAACCTACTGACAGGTCATAATTCTTGCTATTTGGTGAATGGGCCAGCTGGGTCTTACTCTCTGTCTCTGTTCAATATGACCTTACAGCGGGTATGTTTGCATAGCTCCTGACTCCAAGACAGGGTTTACAAGGGAAAAGAAAGAGGAAAAGGAGGAAAAAAAGGGAAAGGCGGAAAAAAGTAAAAGAAGAAAGAAAAATAGAAAAAAGAAAAAACACACATAAAAAAGAGAAAGACCAAAAAAAGATAAATAGAAGAAGGAAAGAAAAAAGAAAACCAACCAACAAAGCAACCAAATGAGATAAACAAAACAATACCAACACCAGGCTCCTTCTCAGTCAGTTCTATTCTCTGTATCTATCACCCAGTAGCTGGCTTAAGGTGGAGGGTGGATCATCTGAAATTCTGCATCTCCTGTTACCTGCCAGGGCTTGTACACTGGGGGGCAATGTTCTTTGAGGTTGCGAAGAGCAGTCCCAGTGCAATGCAGAGATCAGCACCTGCTCTGAAGACGCAGTTCTGCTCTTCCACAGAGGCCGCCCTTCAGCACTTCTCCGCCTAGGCGTTAGAAAGTCTGCTCAGTTTCTTTCTCTTCCGGAAGCTACTGCTCCCTTCCCAGCAGTTACCAGTCTCAGAATCTCAGGACCTGGTAGCAAGGCTCTGGAGCTCTGTCCTCTTCAGGGTGGGCTCTTCCTGTTGGTTCGTTGGAAGTCTACCTCAGACTCCCTCCCTGCGATCCCTCCGTGGCCCTCACTGCCAGCATTCAGATGGCTCCAACAGATCTTTCTAGGAAAAGCTACTAAATTGCCGCTAGATCTTCTGCTCCAATTGCTTGCATTTGTTTATGGTCCTGTGCGGGCGTGGAGGATCTGTCTCTCTGGTATCCTGCACTTGGAGTAACCGTTCTGGACAAAGATGGTTGGTTTCAGAGGGGTGCCGAGATCACCCCTCTGTCTCAGGATGCAGGCTGCTCAGAATGCAGGCAACTCAGAATTGAACGAGATAAAGTAGGTCTCTGCCCAGTTCCAGGACAGAGAAAATGATGGCAGCGCTTGTTTTTGTTCCTCAGGCAGGGTTCAACTCCAGATTTCTTCCCGTGTTTTCTCCTTGGTCCCTGCTCTCAGTGCCTGGCCTGTTGCCACAGGTGGTGGTGTGAACCAGGTACCTGCTAATCTCTTCTGCTTTTTCCCTAGAGACACCCCAGGGATGGTGATCCTTCTGTGCACAGTGGGTCCCAAATTCAGAGCAGTGGTGAATTGTAGTGGTTTCTGCAGAGGGGCCCCAGGCGCTTGATCTCATATCTCCCCTCAGGTGGACATTTGCTCATCTACTCGCAAACATAAATGGATGCAGATTTTTTTTGGGGGGGGTGGCATTCACCCATGCAGAGATTCTCACATTCTGAACAGATCTGATGCCATCTTGCCCCCAATCCAAAATTTAACTTTGTAAAAATCCCTTGATATTATTCAGTAGAGAAGTAAATCTATATTGTAATTGATGTGTTCAGTCACTGAATAAGCTAACATATACAAATTTAAGAGGTAAATAACATACTTGTATTAAAATATGCATGCATATTAAAATATTTTTTAAATGAATAAAGTTCGCTAGAATAAGTGGGTTTGGAGCTGAAATATTTGGTTTCCCATTGTTTATAATATATAGATGAGATAAAAAAATTATCAATTAAATTGCATCTTGATGTTAAGAAACATGTAAAGAAAAATATTCAGGTGGGAAAAAGTCCTTCACTATGAGTAAGGAAAAAGAAAAGTTAAAAAACTAGTCTTACCTTGAGGGGTAAGCTTTAAAAAGCTATCTCTTTGGGTCTGAGAAGATAAATGAAAATCAAGCTACTACCTGTCTGCATTAGAGAAAATGAATGAACATGTTTTCAATTTTCAAGATTAGTAATTAAGAAATTCTTTCTTATGGCAAAATCGATTCAGCAGCCTCAAAACAGTAAAATTTTGCTAAGCCTCAAGCAAAGACAGTCTAGTGTCAGGTTCAGATTACAACAAGCTTCTCTTTCATTTAAAAAGTTTTCTTACATCCTTTGTTTCCAAAATGACACCATGTGATATTTTATAAACTTGTAAACTTTTAAAAATAAACATCATTTTTTAAAAGGAATTTCATTTAACCCTTGAAATATTTCATTTTTATAATATTGCTTTCTGTATTTTAGTATTCATTATCCTTTAGAAATTCTTCCTGGGCTGCTTGGTCTCTCAAGAAAACACTTATAGTCAAGTTAAAAAATCAACGGTGCTTACACAGAGTTCATTTCTGTCTAAGTTTTATTTTTCTCTATTTACCTTTTATTCTTTCCTGAAGGGCTGATCACTGTTGATAATCTTACAAATATTTTAAATCTTTCTTATAAGATAGAAGCCGTTTAAAGTGATCAGCAGCCAGTGGAGAGTCATTTGTATACCTAGAAATGCAATATGAGGGGACCTTACAATTTGTTAACCCCTTTCCTATGCATTACTCATTCAATACTTGCAATATCCCTGGAGGTAGAATTTGTGATTCCTGCTTCATAAGGGAAGAAATTCAAGTGTCAAAAGTTTTATGACTTGCCCAAGGTCACACCAACTGCTAAGAGATAGAGAGGGAAAGTGACTTCAGGTTTTCTGGTTCTTAGTTTATGTTTCCATGAGCAAAGCAATCATGAATACTTACCTTAATATTGCCAGTAATTGCTTTATGTTCTCACATGGCTTCTCCTTTTAATTTTCACTTTTCTCTTGTCAAATAAAAATCATCTTTGAATTTATGTAAGGCAAACTTTATTGCAAAAGGGAAGAAACTGATTATTGCAATAGTGGGAGGAAGATGGAGTGGATGGCTATTGAAACAGAGAGAATAAGCAAGCATCTCAAAGGTTAGCTAAAGAAAGACTTTCTCTTTTATAAGAAGTAGTAACCAGGGTCTGACAGAACCTCATGTGAGGGAATAGGATGAGAGAGGATGGCATAATTATACAGTAGATCAGGAAATGCTTTACTCTGAAGTCAGGCTTTTTTTTTTTTTTTTCCTTTTTTTTTCCTTACTCTGAAGTCAGGCTTTTTTTTTTTTTTTTTCCTTTTTTTCCTTTTAATTTGGTGCTTCACTCTGTCACCCAGGCTGTAGTGCAGTGACACAATCATGGCTCACCACAGCCTTGACCTCCTGGGCTCAGGCAATCCTTGCACTACAACCTCCTGAGTAACTGGGACCACAGGCATATGCCACCATGCCACCCACTATTTTTTTTTTTGTAGAGAAGATGTCTCACTGTGCTGCAAGACTGGTTCCAAACTTCTGGACTCAAGCGATCCACCCACCTCAGCCTCCCAAAGGGCTGGGATTAAGGTATAAGTCACCATGTCCAGTATGATCAATATATTCTTAAGAGGGGCCTTTAAGAAGGGGTTTGCTGACTTGGGGGTCAGGGGAAGGAGAGAATCTTAATATTTGGTTAGCAGGCTTTTTGTCCAATTTGTTTGTGGGGAACAAAACAATTTGACTAATTGTTTATGAAGCATAGAATGGGAATTTGGGGGCAGGTGGTCAGTGTCTGGTGTTGTCACAGGTAACCCTGGAATTACTTGTGAGTCCACTCTATTGGGAAGAAAGGTTTTTGTAGTAAATTCCTTCAGAAAACAAAAGATAGTGGAGTTTCTTAACAATTGCTGTTTTCCAGACTCATAGGGCTGCAGCTTCATTAATGCCACTCTTCTTTTTCCATTGTAAACATTTTTTTTCCCTGAGAGAAAATAGATCGAATGAGGTGTGTAACATTTTCCCCAAACCTCTAGCATTTATGACAGTTTTCTATTAATAAATGTATCTACACAAAGTGTTATATTCATTCATAAATTATCTTGATGCATGTCAGGATAGGGTGAGCATTTATTTAAAAACAAAATTAAGTCAGGGAAGTTAAATACATCACAATAGACATGAAGTTATTAAACCAAAGTAACTTAGGGTTTGCTTCACTTTCTTGTCAAATTACTAACCATAAATATTACTTTGCCATGTTGCACAAACTGGTTCCAGACTTCTGACTCAAGCATCTCCTTGTGTTGGCCTGCCAGAGGACTGGGATTACAGGTGTGAGTCACCATGCACAGCCTGATCAATATATTCTTAAGAGGGGCTTTCAAGAAGGGGTTGTCTGCTGGCTCAGGGTACTGGGAAAGGAGACCCCTTAATCAATGTTTGGTTAACAAGCCTTTTGTCCAATTATTTGTGTCCAGTTTATTTGTTTTTATTTTTTCTTGGGCAAAGGAAATTGCTCTCTACCTGTGGATATTAAATATATTCAATATGTTTGTCAATCCATTTAAATTTTTAAAATATTGTGCAAATATATAATATTTAATACCTATACTAGTTAAACTGTCTAAGAAGCATTAACTTGCAACATGTGATCAACTGCCTTGCTGGCTTGCAATATTTCAAGCTATTTCTGCAATATTTCAAATAAAGTATGAAAATATAAAATAAAAACTTTCTGCAATGTTTTCAAGTGCTGCATATGTTAGAGCTGCTGCACATCACAATAAAATTAATGTTGATTCTTCAAAATTCAGCTTTGTGTCGCTACATGACAAAATCCTTATGTCATATAATACAGTTGATAACTCCTACTTCTGGGTTGCTTAATTTCACATACTTCTATTATTTTATTTATCCTAAGTTCTTGATACTTATTTATATTTCTGACTTGAGGAAGATATGAGGAAAATAAGTCAGAAAATAATTATTGGCAAATAAAATTAAATTTCTGATGATAATATTATATATGCTTTTATTATCCATGATCATTGCTACACAATAATTGTTGGGTGGCTCTTAGTGTAGTGTCCATGTCTTTTATGTTTCAAACCATATATAATAATGTCAGTAATAATGATGTAAAAAAGAAGAAAAAGTAAAAAATTGTTTTAAATATTGTAAGAAGTACTATTATTTATTTCTAATTTATAGATTATGAAAGATAAACTTAGAACAGTCACAAGACAGCCTATAACTCAATAATTCATGCAATTAGCACATCATATCTTAATTATCTGAACAAAAGAGTGCATTAACTTAGATGAGAAAAAGGAGCAGCAAAGTCACTTTTTAACATTTCTCTAAAATTGTCTTGGTCCTGAGCTTCCTGTGAGGACCAAATTATGCCTACAAGGTTTGATTTTATTTTTTCACTTATTTGACTTTTGACCTTATTTCCTCATTTCCAGTTTACTGATTTTTATGTTCAGTAGATGTTTTACAATAAAGGAATAAGGATATTAACTAACATTTGTGTAGTACTTTCTGTGTGCCAGGTCCTGTCCTAAGCACTTCACATATATTAGCTTATGATTCTTTAAGCTCAAGCCATCTGACCCCTAATTCATACACTTAAACACCATACAATAGACAATACAATATGTGTCTCCTAATAAATGGAATACAACTTCTTTTTCTACAATGAGGCAAGTATAAATAAAATAAGCTGCCACAAAACATTTTCAAATAAAATGGTGCATGTATTCTCCCTGTCTTAGTATATGATAGACTTTTATATTTACACTGGATAGTAGTAATGAAAAATGTGATATAAGTCATGTACTTTAATACTAGATTGTCCAACATCACATGCACATTCTAGAAGAAAATGTATGCATTTTCTATTTTATTCAACAATTATTTTTAATTAATTATTTTTGCCGTTGTTTTTGAGTTGGGAGTCTCACTCTGTCCCCTAGGCTGGAGTACAGTGCTTCAGTCATGGCTCACCACATCCTTGATCTCCGGGACTTAAGCAATCCTCTCACCTCAACCTCCCAAGTATCTGGGACTACAGGCATGTGCCACTACACCCAGCTAATTTTGTTCTCAAACTCCTGGACTCAAGCAATCTTTCCTCCTTGGCCTTTCAAAGTACTGAATTACAGACATGATCCACTGTGCTTGACAACAATTATTTTTTATTTTAATTTTTTAAATTTTTTGTTGGGGGAGCAGTCTAACAATTATTTTTAAATAATATTTATTAGTTAGCCACTGCCCTTGTTATTATGGATAAAAAATAAACATGATGAATGTGGTTGCTTTCTTTAAGTGAGAAGGAAGACAGAAAATTAAACAAATTCATATAGCTTCTGATTCCATAGAATCATATAATGGTTCCTGATAGAGGAATTTCATTGTAATGAATACTATTTTGTAGCTCATCTCATTATATTATTTTATTATGACTTTTCCAGCAATGCTCAATTTATCTGGATATTATAGTGACCTGAAAAATAATCATTGGTTGAATACCTATGCTCTTTGTGTACAAAGAATCAAATGACTGTGGGGGGGGGAAGGACATAATTCTTGCTCATATACAGATAGTTAGAGAGATTGAATATGCAACTGTTAAAAATGCAAAGTTTAAGCAATAAAAATTCCTGCACAAATGTCAAAGTGCTGAAGAGAAAGTTAAAAAAAATCAGAATATAGAGTTGTTGAAAAAAATTTCCTAGGATGTGGACTGTATTATAATGAAGGTGAATGATAAGACATTACAGAAGAGATAGGAAAGTCTACAAGAACATGAAAATGACATAGACAAGAGGCCCTGAGGCAGAAGTTTAGGAGGACATGTGCTGTTCAGGAATAATAATCTTTACAGCCTTTTGGGAATAAGAAACTGATGTTTTCACAGCTAGAATATAACATTAAAAATACTTTATCAAATAATTACATGTATAGTAGGTTTGTAGAATAGGAGATTATGACTTTGCAGCTTTATTGTTTTCTCATTTCCATCTTAAATCACGATTTTTGACTCTTCTTCCCCTGGACTTGGCGATGTCTTAGGTAAATTTTTGTGCATCCATTACTCATTTCTTTATCATGGTCCTTTTGAAATGTGTGAAGGTTTTATCTCCTCTTAGTTTCTTGAGTGTTTCTCTTCCAATTATGTGTCCTCCTTATAATTTCATATTTTAAATCCCACTCTCTGATCATCACCTCCCATCACTTCAGATCACTTCCATGTACTTTGATCTCATTGGAATTTCAACCCACTAATCTCACCACATTTTTACACTTTCACCTACTAATGCCCTTTTTCTCCATTTCCAGATCCAAGGTCATGACCAATCATGATAGCATGGACTACGGTATCATATATGCCTAAGTAATAGATCTCATATAATATATATAATTAGTGACCTTTTCATCCAAACTTTCCATTATTTTATGTTTCTATACCCCAATTTCAATCAAGGAAACAATACAAATTAGAGAGATGATCTCCTAAAGAAATGGATCAAAGCACTGACTGAGACAGGAACAAATTTGCATATATGAATGTAAGAGTGAGTACTTCTGTTCCATTGAAAAAATATTAGTTTATAAGAGAAGAGACAGTTCTTACATTGCTTATGTGTGGGGCACAATTATATCTAATTGTGGCCTTTGATTGTTTTATGTGCATTTATTTTAATGACATGTACTGCAAGAATTGTGACCTTTTATATAATGAAATAATATATTCACCAATATTTATCACTGGCTAATTTGTGCTGATTTTTGAAGTTCTATAAAGCTATACTGTTTACAATTATCTGAAAAAGGCTTTAACATTGTTTAACTTTCAAACACAAACTTGGACCTCTCAAGTGCGAGGGCTAACAGAAAGTTTATTCTCTAATTATAGGGTTCACACAGTGTAAAACACAATGGTGACTCTTTTCTGTACCCTACTCACATCCTAAATCCTGGATACAAGAGTTTAGTTCTGAGAAGGGTAAAAATTCATAAATCAGTTTCACATAATTTTTCCTTTGTCAGACAGTGCTGCCAGCCAAGGAAACTATTAATGTCAATCATCACGGAAAATGTTAAAAAATAGAGCTGGCCACAGACCACAACTTCATTTCACCAATGTACAAAAGTATTCAAGGGGCAATGTTTGTTGTTGTTTTTTTTTTTTACTAATGTCTAAATAAATATAAATCATATTTTGGTATTGAAATAAAAAGTGAAAATTAAATAAATTTACTTATTAGCATTGCAAAGGGGACCATAATTCCTTAACACTAGATTTGTAATTTGTATTGTTTTTGACATTATTGAGTTTTTCCTGGTGGGGGTGGTCTTCTATCAATAACTTTCATAAACATGCATCTGTCATCCATCTAACCATCCATTCATGTATCTATCCATCCATTCATGCATTTATCCATCCATGCATTTATCTATCATCTACACATGCATCCATCCATCCATCCATATAGCCTTCCATTCTTGGATACCTGCCTACCATGAGCCAGATAGTCTCTAAAGTAAGAAGATAAAAACGTGCCACATTTTCTGTATCCATTGCCACTTTGGATGGGTAGCAGGGTTGGTTTCATGTTTTTGCTATTGTGAATAGTGCAGTAATAAATAAGTATGTGCAAGTATATTTTTTGTAGAATGAGTTAATTTTCTTTCTTCAGGTGTATTCCCAGAAGGGGGATTGCCGGGCTGTATGGAGAGTCAATTTCTAGTTCTTTTAGAAATTATCACACCATCTTCCATAGTGGTTGACCTGATTTTCACTCCACCAACACTGTAAAAGTGTTACCTCTTTTCTCTGCACTCACACCAGCATATGTTGTTTTTGATTTATTAATTATGGTCCAAACTTCACCTGCTTATAGACTACTTATGCTCCTAATCTTGACTTGTTTGTCACATCTCAATAATAAAATAAAGATTTTTTAAAAAATGAATCCTACCCTCAAAGGGCTATGGATTAGAGAAAAGTGGAGACAGACATAAATGACCTGAAAAAGTATAAAGCTACAATTTTAACAAATTATTTGAAATGAAAGTACTCAAGTCTATGAGGGCAAATAAAAGGGGGATTGGATCTGGTCAGCAGGTCTGGGATGGATGGATGACAGATGGGTTGGATAAGTTCCTTGAGAATTTATTACTTGAGCTATATAGTTGTAAAATAGCTCACATTTGTTGAACATTTGCTTAGTGCCAGGTATCTTGCTCTCTCTCTCTCTCTCTCTCTCTCTATATATATATATATATATATATATATATATATATATAATTTTTTTTTTTTGAGTAGGAGTTTCACTCTATTGCCTAGGCTGGAGCGCAGTGGCATGCTCGTGGCCACTGCAACCTAGCCTTGCTGGGCTCAGATGATCTTTCTGTCCCAGCTTTCCAAGTAGCTGGAACTACAGGTGCATGCCACCATGCCCAGTTATTTGTTTTTTTAAATTATTGCAGAGACAAGGTCTCACCAACTTGCCCAGGCTAGTCTCCTCATAATATTCTTGATGTTTTTGATATTGTTTTTTAAAAATACATTTTATTATGTTTAAGGTATACAATACAATGTTAAGAGATATGTACAGATAGTAAAAAGTTTATCAAAGTAAGGCAAATCAACACATTTATAATCTTTTTATTTTGGGTTATATTTTTATTTTTAGTTTTCATGGCAAGATATATTATTGAGGTTTTTATATGCCATAAACCTCAGGATTTCCGCTGCTACAATATGTCATAAAAATCAATTAATAATGTTAGTAATTTAGAGTTGAAAAGATTTTCCTGTAATATTCGAAGGGTGTAATTGTAGATTTTAGCTCATAAAATAGTGTGAATGGAAGAAATAACTATTTTTTTCAAATACAAGGAACTCTTTGTGTGTGTGTGTGTGTGTGTGTGTGTGTGTGTGTGTGTGTGTGTTGGCGTCTCACTCTGTCACCCAGACTGGAGTGCAGTGGCCGCTCCCAGCCACCGCAGCCTCGCCTACTGGGCTCCAGGGATCCTACCGCCTCAGCCTTCCAAGTAGCTAGAATTACAGGCATGCACTACCACGCCCGGCTGATTTTTTTTTTTTTTGATTAATTGTAGAGATGAGGTCTCGCTGCCCAGGCGGGTCTCGAACCCACGGGCTCAGGCAATCCACTCACCTCAGCCTCCCAAAGGCGCGGGATTACAGGCTGAGCGACCGAGTCTGACTTAAGGAACTCTTAAATAAGAATAAACTGGATTAAACCAATGCACTTGGGACACAAATCTGGTATCCAGGTGATCTTATTACACAAACAAACATAAAAAGGAAGAGAGTTTGTTACTGAGATCTATAAGGAGAAAAACCAGTTTTATCTAGAAAGTTTGACTGATTAATGTCTGAGTTACCTAACAGAGGTGAAGGAGATTTGCTGTCAATACTTGATGATAAGTTTAGATTTACTTTTTTGGAATTAAACTTAAATAACCTTTGATGAAGTATAAAATATAGCAAAATCTAAAATAATAAAACAATAGAAAAGCATAGAGTTTACAAGTTTCAACTTGAGTCTTGTTCCCATATTGGAATGCATAGAAGAAATAAAATAGGTGGAACAATATATCTGAACACTTATTAAGCAGGTTTTCTCTTGTTGAGGCACTACATACATATACCTCTGGGTATAATCAATAAAATGGGTAGACTTTTTAAAAGAGTATAACATTATATATACACAATGAGAAATCTTGCCACATGCAAACATCATAAAGAAAAATCTTTTAAAATTCATGAATCCTTGCAAAAATTCTGCAATAACATAGGCCTTATTTTTCCATTCATAAAGATCTCAGTTGCAAACAGATCTAAGAAACAGAATAGAACATCCAGAAACCCAAGAATATAAATGAATTTTTATGGTTGTGGAAGTGATTAAAATATTTAGTGAATATCCTAACAGGAAAAAAAAATCACAAAAAAATGCACCAAAAAGTAACACTTTTAAAGCTTTGCATAAAATATATAATGCTATTTTTTATGTCATTGCAGTAAAAGTGTCTTAAACAATATTATGGCCAATACTTTAGAGCTTTTAAAAAAATGTCTTACCGGATTAATATTGGTACTTAATTCTTGTTATACTTTCAATTTAATTTAATTTGAATTTCTTAGCTTTGGGGTGGAATTACCTGACAGCTAATGTTACCTGTACTGTTAATATCATGGATTTTCCATGCCTGAGTTTTTATTTTAATGTATCTCTTAGTTCTGTGAAATGTACATGAGCAATTTTTAACGAAGGTGTGTTTTAACAAATTCACTGGTTACCGGCTTATCTGAGTCTGGTGAGATGGAACACCTGCCACACAACAAGCTACATGAAGTGGATTTGTTATTCAAAGTTAGGCAGCAAGGGACAACAGAAGCCTAGGATGCACTGCCAGCTGGTTCCCCAGGGCTCAGGAAAGCTGCCTGGGGCAGATGGAGCCTGTCTGTGCATGTCTGACTTGTACCACAGCGGAGGGACTTGGGAAAGCAGTGCACACTGGCTTTTTTATCCCATAGGTAACATGACACATAGGGCTAAACTGGTGAAGGGAATCCTGTTCCAGGGGACACTGGAGCAGAGCTGGAGCTGTCCTGATAAGTCCCTCTAGGTCAGAATGTTGCACTCTCAAAACATTCTACAGTGCTACTCTTGTGAACTGCAAGTGAGAATTTGGGGAAAACCAGGTTGGTTCAAGATCACTTGGAGAACTGTCCTGCAGTATTTTGAAGACTTTTGTCATGAAATATTTTAGGTTGCCTTTATAGATGACTGACAATTTGACTATAAATAAATTTCTTTCATTACAAACCCATCACACAAAGCTTCATATAAGTTTACTTCTATAGGTTACTATTCTAAAGAGATGACATTGTGCAGATTTTTTTAAAGTATCCATTTTGCTTTATTCACGCTATTCTTTGATTTTTCTGCCTAGGTAGAGTTGGACATTAGCTTTGAAATTTAAAAAGAATATGCCACTCACTATTCCTAGCTGTTGATATATTTTCAATGATTTCTTTCCCAAAAGCTGTGACTATGGAACAGAGGTAAGAGAAGGAGAGGGGGAGAAAGGGAGGAGCCTGCAGGAACAGAGTCACAGAGATATAGCACTGCTGTCTTTTAAATACTGGACGAGGTGGACTCTAGTGCCAAAAATTGAAATGGGCTCAGGACACTAGAAATACAACAACAAAACAAAACAAAACAAAAAACGCAAAAAACAAAACAAAACAAAAAACCTCAGTGTCGCCTGTAGCCACCACAAAGGAATACAGCTAAGCCAACACTTGATTTTAGGCAGATGTGACTTGTGCTAGACTTCTTACCTGTGGAGCTACATGATAATGAATTTCTGTTGTTTAAGTTGTAACATTTGTGTTGATTTGTTACAGGAGTACTAGAAAACTGATAGACTCTAAGAAGGCCCAGTGTAACCTGGAATCCTTGGCCCCTGGGTTCTGATTGGCACAACCAGCAGGACAGGGCCAGCAAGGATTTATTTTACCAACTCTCATCCTAGAGGTCTTGGCTGGAAAGGGTCTATGTTTGTTTATTTATTTTTGTTTGTTTTTTGTTTTCGCTTTTCTCATCTGAGGCAAGAACTCTCATTAGACAATCTTTTCTTATAGCTTCTCCTAGCTTCAGGTAATTGCCCTCTTCTTTTTTCCCCTTCAGGCCTGGAGCAGTTAACGGCTTTCTGCTGATTATCACTCTCTTGCTTTCCTTACATACCTATGTCCTTGTGACTACTGCCTTGATTCAATGCTCTCCAATTATTCCTTTGTATTTGCCAACTGTTCGCTGCCAGGACCCTACTAATATACTATACACAGTGATGAAGGGAGTAATAGAATCTCCTTTTGCAGAAGTCTTCGGATTTAATAGTATTGAAGGTAGTGTTTGCTCAGTTAGCTTTTCTCAAAGAAAAACATAGCACCACCTTTCACATTGCAACATAGATTTGAGCATCATTTGTAGTTTATTTCTGGTGTTGATTAATCATTTATGCTAATGGGCTATTTTCTACTTTTTCAGAGAATATATAATTTATTTTAAATTCCCTATTGGAAAAAAAATGAAGAATATAGTTTATTAATTTACAGATGCATATGCAATAAATGTAGCAAATCAATGCCCATATATACCTTTGATAAGATATATATTATGAAAAAGCATAAATTTAATAAAAAATAGAACTCCATCTAATCTATCCATGTATCTGTATATCTATATTTTTCTCTGTATAAAGATACATCCATTTAGATTACAAAGTTTTTTGATCAGTTTATTCTTGAAACCAGATCTCCTTTTGTTGCCCAGTCTGTTCTCAAACTTCTAGGCTCAAATAATACTCTCAGTTAGACCTCCAAAGTGCTGAGATTACAGGTGTCAGCCACTCAGTACCACCCTTAGTTACTAAATTTTATTATGACTATCAATACGATTATTTATGTTTTTATGATTGTATCTGCTTATTGGTGGAACTTAAAAAACTATTATTTTACTATTTAATAAACATATACAGTGTTTATATATTAGCTGCAATATTTTTACTTGATTTTTTCTTAGTATCATATTCTTTCTTATGTTTGCTTTAGTAGCATTTTATTTCAGTCTCTTTAGCTATTTTAATGAGTTAATAAAATAAATTTGAGGAATCTTATATTTTGAAATTTATCACCTCACTCTTGTTCATTATTTTTGAGACTATGCATATGGTTTTTTAAAACATACACTTATTACATTTTTTAAAATGTAATAAATGATTCTAAAATATCTTGATTTTAAAAACTGCAAACTATTTCATTATAAATAATGCATCATACTTCATATATTATAATTTTTATACTTTTTATTTTATTTTATTTTTCTTCAATTGTCTATGATGCTGTCTCAGCTTCATTTACTACATTAATCTTCAATTCTGCTGTCTAGATATCTTGTTTTTAATTTAACAACGTTTTTTTATTTCTCATAGTGTTTATTTCCATTATTGAATTACCTTTTATCTAATTGTTTTACCTCAATTGATCCCTTAATTATATTTTTATTTTCTATTTCATGGAGGGTACATTTTTATATGTTGTTTACTACAGATTTGAAAACTTTTTGGAAAATTTTCTCAGTCTCTACATTTAACAGTTTTGTTAGGAGCTTTTAATCTATCCTTTGTAGTAAACTTATTCATTGGTCTACTTTCTAATGCAATTATAACATTTGCAGAATTCTAAGGTAGGTGGGTAAAATTGTATGGTGGAAGAGAAGAGAAACTTATGAAAATTTTCTGGTTAAAAAAAAAAGCTTCCTCTCTCATCCTCAGAGTGTCCTCCATGATCACTCATACTTATGTAACTTGAGGGTATTGTTCAAATTGCTCAAATGCCAACTTCTCAACAAAATCTACCCTAACCACCAAATCTTTTATTACAACTTTGCTTCCCTGACTTTTCAGGTTCACTTTACCCTATTATCCTGTTATTTTTTTTTATAGCTATTATTAACTTTTAACAATTTCCAATTTGTTTGATGTATTGCTTGGAGTCCCTCCCTTATTGGCAGCTAGCATTTAGACTCCATGAGGGCAGAAAATGTTCAGATTTGTGTCTGAGATTCAGTAGATGTAGAAATCAACTGGCTTGTTTTAAAAGACAGACACATACACGAACAGGATAATATATTCAGCATTGTTTTGTACCAAAAGCACTTCGTTTTGTTTATTGATTTATTCAGTTGTCATGTATATTGCCTACGAACAATGATAGCTTTTTTTCAGTGACTATGAAACTGCATTTTGAATAAGTCAGCCACATAGGCGGTAGGGGGCATAGTTCTGGGCACCATTACTCAGAACATTATCCTATAGGTATGTTTTTTGGTCTATTGTAGTCTGGAATCTGCACTTTAAATTTTTCACCAAATACTTTTTACTCAGGCAGATATAGAACTACGTTATTAAACAATACTTACAGTGAAGTCAAGTTGATCCCACTCAGCCTACAAGAGACGTTTTTGAACCTAGGCAACATTCTTGCCGTTATTTTTCTGTGGTGCTTATTTCACATAATATTTGAGCTGGGCTGGGTGGCTCAAGCCTGTAATCTCAGCACTTAGGGAGGTCAAGGCGAGAGGATTTCCCAAGTCCAGGATTTTGAGACCAGCCTGGGTAACTTAGCAAGATCTCATCTCAACAATTAAAAAAAAAAAAAAATTAGCTGGGTATGGTAGCGCATGCTTGTAGTTCCAACTACTTGGAAGACTGAGGTGGAAGAATTGCCTGAGCCCAGTAGGTCAAGGTTGTGGAGGTAGTGAGTGTGCCACTGCACTCCAGCCTGGGAGACATAGTGAGATTCCAACTCAAAACAAAAACAAAACAAAACAAAAAGTACTATTTGAAGTAGCAATGTTTGTACTGTGATTTGTACCTTTTGAGTACATAGGCTTTTAAGTGTTTTTTTATGGCAATAATTTAACATATCATATATATAGACAGCTCATTTGATTAAGGAGTATTGCTCATCACACAAAGTCGGCTTTTGCATTATTGTTGTGAGTCCTCAATAAACATATAGACTTTTATTTATTTATATCTTTTAGCAAATAACTTTCTGACTCAAACTTTTTTTTCTTTTTCCATTATGACAACAAAGATTTCATAATCTCCAACTATGTGAAGGGAATTATATTTTGGAGATAAAGAGGTGATTAGTTCCCTGCAGTGATGAAGTTTACATTCTAATGTTGATATAGTATCATAATTTGACATATATACATACATATATAATATATATTGCATATGAATATATATTATATATTTTGCATAGGATTATAAATACACATATGTACACGTGTATATATAGATAGATAGATATAGAGATAGATATTTATCAAACATGTAAGAAAAGTAACTTTAATAGAAGTAGGAGATAAATAAACATAACAAGAGATAATATCCCACTCCTCCCCCCCCCAAATTTTGCAATTAAAATAATTTTTGTTAGAGTGAGAATAATGGACACTCTCATGTAATGCAGAAGTATTAAAATAGCAACAACTCAATAAATACAAATTGTTAGGGTTTTTTTTCAGTTATATACTAGAAGGTAATTTGGTGATATACATCAAAGGTCCTAAAAGAAACTCATACTGTCAGAATCATTGTTTTCTATTTTTAGAATTCATAAACCATAATGAGATAAATTTACAATTGTTGGATGAGAAAACATTTTTATTGCATTCTTGCAAATGGTACAAATACTTAAAAAATATACCCTAGAAACTTTTGTTAAACAAACTATGCTATGTACATATTACTGAGTATTGTTAATTTATTTTCAAACTTTATTTTATGAACTTCCAGGGATGAAGATTATGAGACTACTTAGGTTTCCTCACATAGTTTTAAATGTTATGTTAGGATTTAATATAAAGTTTTATCTGAAAAAAGATCCAGTTATAAAAAATTCAAAAATGCTTATGCAAATATCGGTATAAAATAATATTTTTATAAATAAATTTATATACTAAGTCTATATACAAAAATGGTTATTTCTTAGTGTTTTTATAAAGTTTATTTTAAAAATTAGTTAATAGTTAATCTAGAAACAAACTGAAACCTACAAAAAATGATAAATAAAACATTAGCTATACTTTGAATTAAATAAAATCTTAAAAATAATAATGTTTCCTTTTCTCCACACCTGTGCCAACATCTATTATTTTTTTATTTATTAAAAAAATTTATTATTTATTATGACCATTCTTACTGGTGGTATCTTATTGTAGTTTTGATTTGCATTTCTCTGATGATTAGTGAGACTAAGCATTTTTTCATTAGTCTGCTGGTTGATTGTACGTCTTGCTTTGAGAAGTGTCTATTCATGTCCTTGCCCATTTTTTATTAGGGTTGTTTGTTTTTTCCTTTCTGTTTATTTGAGTTCCTTGTAGATCCTGGATTTACACCTTTGTCAGATACATAATTTGCGAGTTTTTTTTCTATTATGTGGGGTGTATTCCACTCTCTTGGTGATTTCTTTTGCTGTATAAAAACTATTCAGTTTGTTGAAGTTCCACTTGTCTATATTAGCTTTTATGGCATTTGCTTCTGGGGATTTGGTCAATAATTTGTTGCCTAGTTGGATGTGCATAAGGGTTTGTCCTATGTTCTCTTCCGGGATTCTTATAGTTTGAGGTATTACGTCTAGGTCTTTAATCCATTTGGAGTTGGTTTTTGTATATGGTGATAGGTAGGGGTCCAGTGTCATTCTTCTGCATGTGGTCAGACAGTTATCCCAGCACCATCTGTGGGATAACTTTCCCCCGTGGTTGTTACTGGTGTCTTTCAGTCTCTGTGGAAAGCAGTGCGGCGAGTCCTAAAAAAACTACAAATTGACCTTCCATCTGTATTAGCAATTCCCCTCCTGGGAATATATCAGAGGAACATAAATTGTTCTGCCAAAAAAACCCCTGTACATACATGTTTATTGCCACACTATTCATGTTAGCAAAAACATGGAACCCACCCTACTGCCCATTGAAAGAGCGCTGGGCCCGCGGGTTCAAGACCCGCCTGGGCAGCGAGACCTCATCTCTACAATAAACCAAAAAATCAGCCGGGCATGGTAGCGCATGTCTGTAATTCCGGCTACT
>NW_007247378.1:392750-398138 GCF_000164805.1 Carlito syrichta
GCCACTGCACTCCAGTCTGGGCGACAGAGTGAGACTCCGACTCAAAAAAAAAAAAAAAAAAAAAAACAGCGCTGGATATAGAAAATGTGGTACATATACATGATGAAGTTTTATGCAACCAAAGAAAAGAACAAAATCATGAATTTGTAGTAAACTGGATGGAGACCATCATGCTTAGTGATTTATCACAGAAACAAAGAACCAAATACCTCATGTTCTCACTCATAAGTGGGACTTGAACTTTAATCACATTAGCACAAGGGAGGATTCTGCAGTCACTGGGCCCCAGGGGAGGGGTGGAGCATGTAACAACACAAAGGCTACCAAGTCCTTTACCAGGAGACGTAAGGGCCAATTGGAGACCCAAAATTCACTTGCATGTAGCCTATTTGTATAGTTCATCCTTACTTGTAGCCCACCTCTCTTTAATAAAGTAAAATTTTTAAAATACATAATGAATCATGTTGAATATTTTGCACAACTTTTTATACCAAATAATATCGTAGTGTATTTTATATTCCTCTAATTTATGTTTAAGTTTTATAGCTCAATTATATACTTTTATTTTTGTCAAATTTTAAAAACTTAACTCATTTTTCAGTGGCTTCATTAACTATTGATGTTGAAATCATTTTCCTTTGCAGTGTCAATAATGCTATAATTCCTGTAAATGCCACCGCTTTATTGTAATTGGTTTTTACAGTTCTTCAAAATTATTTTTATTAATTTCTCAAAATCTGCATATTTCATAAAATATTTTGCTTTCCCTTTGCAGAAGAATTGTATTGTATCTGCATCATGTTATAGAATATTTCCATAATCCAAAAATCAGCTATGGTAGCCCAGAAAGACCTAGTCTATGCAATATCATAAATGTGGTACTCGATAGGTAAATTTAAAAATCATTTTAGCTAATATTTATTTAATAACTTGATGTGTTTCTGAAATCACTGTCCTCAGTTTTATTTTATAACGTACCATTTTGTGAAGTTATAAGATAGTTTCTTTTTTTCAGTAGCAGAACTTGGGCTGAAGGTTGGTAAATATAAGTAGAACAAAATTTTAAAAATACCTTAGGTGGAAATTACTAAACATAACAGCTATGTATAGACCATGCTCATTGTAGGTGTAGAAATCAACAAAAAGTCACAGAAATAGAAGCTATTGTAAGGGACCTGGAAATCACTAAAGCACCACATGCTTGACAAGGTTGTTTTTTAAGGGAAATGGCCCTAATTCTATGATCCCATGATTTTAAAATGGATTAAATATGAAGATGAGGAAAAGTCTAAAATCAGAGTTTTTAACCAATGTATGGGTTTCGTCCCAATTTACTCTCTCTAATCTATACAGAAACATCATCAACCACAATTTATTTTTTAAGAGAATATCTTAATTTCTAGCTCTTACTTGCTGACATTATATTGGAGTAAATATGGACAGCAGTTACCAGTTTTTTACTTCATTTTCACTTCATTGTCATCTTTTGCCTTACAAATAGGATAGAGTCAAATGCAGGCAAGTCATTTTACTCTTTGTGAGATTCTTTGACTACAAACTGTAGATTAGTATTCTATAGCAGGAAGTTATTTTATTTAAGTTCTATTTTAACCATTAAGTAAATGTTGTGCCCAACACTATAATTCTAACTTGTTTGAATAGCTAACTGAGGATTTACTACAAATCCTGATAGAGATGACCTGGGTGACTAAATTAATACTGTAAATAATTTTTATTTTCTTTTTTCTAAACTAAAAGTTTAATTAACCTCTGCCCCTTCTGTTTGCTGATGAATAGCTTGCCCCCACTGAAGAGCTGGCCTCTCTGCCAGGTGGCATCATCATTGTTTCTTCAAAGTTTCACAGACCTGTGTTATATTCTTGGAGGTTAAATTATTCAGAATCATTGAAATACATTTTCAAAATAACTCAAAAATTTAATCAAATTATACAATAATCATATTACCAGAATTCAACAAATTTTAGTATATTATTTAATGAACTGTTTTTAACATGATTTCCCTTCAATTTACAGTTTGATTTGGCACATAGAAGGGTGTAGGTATAATAGAATTTTGAGTTACATTGAGTTTATGGACAAGGACATAATTCATTCTACAGTATAGGTCATAATTTCGTTCTATTACCATACAATTTGCTACATAACAAAATAATTTGCAAACTGAAGTTGATGTGCTTTCAATTTTAGGAATGTTAAGCACACAAAATAATATCCAATCTATCAAAAGGAGGTAATCAAGACTTTGATATTAATTAAAATAAAATTTTGTCAATAATTACAACTACTCGTTTTAGCTGCTTGAATTCACCAATTGAATAATCTTTCAGTTTTGCCTTATTTTTTTGGAAGACATCAAGTTTTCCTTTTATCTATGAACTATGGACTTGAACTTTTTCTCTCATTGGAAATAGCCATATAAGTGTAATAACAATTTGTTTCCTTGTGGTAAGAATTAATTTTCTGTCTTGGTTAAAATGAGGTAAAGAAAAGTTTTGTTTTTGTCTCAAAAGAGAACAGAGCTTTACAACCTCCCTAGTCACAATACAAAGCTTTCTGTTATACATGCTTACATTCATTTTATCCAGTGACTCAGAATAATGATTATTCTTGATCAACAGAGGGGCCAGGAATAGATGTCACTCTCCTTTTAAATTAATATTTAAATTCATTCTAGTGATAAGGAAGGGAAACTGAGGATGAGTTCAAGATAGGGAGATGTTAGAGGGAAAAAGGGGACTCTAGCTTCTGAAAAGCCCAAACCTGAAGGTATATTGCTGGGTCTGTAAAATGCAGGATTTTTTTTTTTTTTAATTAACTCAGAGACTTTGGTTTCAATTATTCCTGCAAAATTTTAAAATAAATAAATAAATAAATAAATATTGAGTTTCGGAGCCTAAACCATAAGGTTCACCTAAGAGATCCTAAGGAAACCAAATTAGTATGTGTGTAGGGAGTGGAGGGCAGGGAAGAGGGTTGGGGCACACAGGCCGGACAGTGGAGAATGGTGTGCACAAAACCAATTCAAATTAATCTTAGTATTTTAAAGATATTATGGTTCTGAACTCCATGTGAGACCCAGAATTATTTATTGATAATTAATTGATTTTCTCAAAGTAAAATATATATCCTTTTAAAAACTCATAGTTTCATTTTCTTCTTATAGGAACTCTGTTGAATACATAGAATATATATAATTTATGGCACATATAGTTTAGATATCTCAGATAAAAGTCCAGCAAAGGGAACACTTGTTTCTTACCGACTATTTTTCTTGATTTGTTCTAGGGATAGAATTAAAGAATATTAATGTCTCTGTCATTTTCCTATCTCAAAATAAGAAGGCTGTTTTCTTGAGTCTTCCAAGAAAATCAAGTTTACATACATTTTTGATTATTCACAACATTGATTATTTTGATGTTACAAACTATGCCATGTTCCTCCTCAGTGGATGATAAAATATTTTTTGTTTTAATGTATTTAATAATGTATGGACAGATAGAATATGAGTAGTGTACTATTTGAGCTCTGTATACTTTCATAATAACAGTTTGAAAATAAATTTTATTCCTATGGCTAGCTCTGTATCACTCATGTCAATAATATTTGAATGTACAAAGAAGAAACCACTAGGACATCTGGGCTTAATAAAAGAACTGTCTAGTAGGCTTCCTCTCTGCTCCCATCCCATGAAATCATGGGATGGCAGAACCAGGAGATTCAAGCTTTAAGGACCATGGACTATGAGAAACTGTAAGGGAGAGTTCTCAATCTTCAGGAACTATGACATGAGCTACCAAAAAATTCTTATAAGAGAATGTCTTCATTTCTATGTATATTAGTCATCGTTTATAAAGAATAAACAAAAAAGAAAACAAAAAGAAACAAAGTGGGTATTATGCAAAAAAAATAATATAACGAACTGGAGATTCCAAAACCTTACTCAGCTACCAGGGGCCCTGACCTGGAAAGTCATCTGCTGTGGGAACCTAGCTGCCTGAGGTGATACCTAAGAGCCTAAGCCTTGGTATCGTTCAATCTTAGTTGTTGTTTTCAAAATTCCTAATGATTGTGATACACCATTAGATAAACCACTGGGCATTAACTGTTGAGCTCTTTCCCTCAGCTTCGTCCTCCATCCATTCAAAATGAAACATGAGATGTGCTCTTTAAAATTTTGCCCATAAAGTAGACTTTCCTTTCTTTAAGCATCCCTTGATAAGTGCAATAATGCAGAAGCAATACTCTGGCCCATAGCAGCAAGTAATGTGGAACATCTGTAAAGCAATACTTTCTGCATCACTGTGTCTAGAGAAAAGATGCTCTGTTAATTCACGAATTAAGGAAGAGACAACGGTATTAAAACAGCATTTCCTGAGTGGAAGTCACCTTTTCATAAAAGAACTTATATGCTCAAGCCTGATGTTGTATACATACCACTCCCCTTAATAGTGGACAGTTACTGAAAACCAATAATTTTATGCTTTTTGAAATATATAATATTTAGTTCAAACCTCATGGCTGTGTAGTCTCCCATGGGTAGGCATCTAACGTTTATCAGCTCTCAATATCAAGCCAATAGCTGTGTCTCAGAAAGAAAAGAATGACTTGTGTAAAATTTCCTATTGGGTGTGATTATGGGCTCATGGAAATGAGTGGTTCACAAGTACACCTGTCTGCTAAATGTTTAAGGGTATGTATTGTTAAAGGAACTAATTACCTAAACATCTATATCTTTTCATCTAACTTTACAGTAATAATTTTTTAAAAAATAATTTGCATAAGAAAGAATATGAGTTAATTTTAAAAATAAAGATTGTAATAATATGAATGATATTCAAATATAACAATTTTTTTTCCATTTTTACTTTAGATTCGGAGTACACATGCATATTTGTTGCATGAACATATTGTGTAGTTGTGAGTATTGAGTCATAGGTGGCCTGTTTGCCAGATAGTGAACATTGTACCCAATAGATAATTTCTGAACCATAAACCTCATTACCACTTCCCTAACGTGATGTCCCAGGTGTTTATTATTTCCATCTGTGTCACCATTTTGCTCCTGCATATAAGTGCAAGCATGTGGTGTTTGGTTTTCTGTTTCTGAGTCAGTTCACTTAAGATAATGATCTGCAAGTCCATCCATGTTGCTGCAAAGGATACAATTTCATTCTGTGGTGTAGTATCCCCTGATGTATATATTCCACATTTTATATTTTATTCAGTTAGTTGTTGGTGGACACTTAGGTTTGTTCCATGATTTTGCTATTGTGAATAGAGCTGCAATGAACATATAAGTACAGGTATCTTTTATATATATATATATAAATATATATATACATATATATATTTTTATTTTTTTTTTTT